>NC_072731.1:75615407-75915407 GCF_026930045.1 Uloborus diversus | reverse complement strand
GTGAGGAGCCGGTCGACGGTGATGGTGCGGAGGGTGGCGGTGGGAAAATAAAATGATAGCACGCCAAAAACAGTCAAATGAAAGCAATAAACAATGGTGATTGCTCAAAAAAAACGTTTCTTTTTCCTCTGTTGCCAAAAATAATTTTTTAAATAATCACTTACCAAAATAAATAAAAACAATAAAATGTCAACTTAAATAAATAAATTTCATTGTCAAAAAAAAAAAAAATCGTCTGCGCATATCGTTAGGCAGAAACATAAATGAATTCGAGTTTATTCGCAACTCCAGCGCTCGAATACGCTACCTTGCGATGATTTTCATAACTGCCGAAAAAAACTAAAACATTGCGTTCCACGTGTGTCTTTTGACGTAAACATAGGCAGTTTGTTATGAGTATTTATTAACGCATTCGATGTGTCTTGGATTGCTTTCAGCAATAGAAAGTGTTTTGTCCCTTAATGGTATTCTCGAGCTCCTCAAAATAACTCAAAATAATGTTGGTCTTTATTATTTCCCTCTAAAAAATGAGTTGACTGTCGTAAATGGCGTGGAATCCTGAACACAAAACTCTGGATTAACAGTCGCATTTGCAAGTCTATTCGAAGCATTTTTTTTTTTTTTTTTTTGGAAGAGGATAATTTTAATTGTTTTGTGTGAATTTGTAAGAATATGTTTTTTTTTTTTTTTTTTTAATCTTAAGCTCAAAAGAAGAATAGTATGCAAAATATTTTCCTGAATATATTATCGTAGAACGGAATGAAAAATGTTTAACCGAGAAAGAATTTACTTTATTGCTTTTATTCTCAGCTGAAAGGTTTCGCCAAATTTGTTTAGGGTTATAGTTTAAGTATTGTGCGAGCAAAGTAGCCTTGGTGAGATTCCGCATGTTGGTTTCACCATTTTTAATTTTTATCATGAGTGGAATAAAATGGTAGAAAGATTACAGAATTCGATAAGTAAAAAGAAATAATGGTAGATCAACTGAAAAGAACTACCACCATATATCCGTGAGAATTTTGTTGATGATTTGCATAGCATGTTATAATTAAATCATAACTCAGAAATTAGAAACATCGAAAAAGAAAAATTTTAAATTAACCCATTCGGGAATTTGTGAGAAATAACTCAGCTACAAATGCAAAACAATAAGCGCTAGCCAAGTAAGGCAAGAAGTATCATTTTCTTTTGATAATAATTCGTAATGTCATATTAAATTTTCTAGCATTAATTGTTATTCTTGTCAGGCCACAATTATTATTTAGTTTTATCAAGAATTGATAAGTATCGAATTCAACATCGTGGAAATGGCTGCTTAGAACTACGAACTACGTAGTTTGCATTAATTTCTGACGTTTAGTAATGCTTCTTGAATTCTCATTTCTTTCTACGTGGGCCAGAATATCAACAGGACTTTGAAACTTAATTTAAAAAGAATAAAGCGAAAAAAACATGCATACGAACAAAATTTACTAGGCTTATTAGCATTTTTTCGTTGCCACGTGCGTTTGTTTTACCTTTTTCGTCCGCCATTGGAAAGCGGCTACAGTGCCCCCTATAGTTCGTTGGAGTTGCGAATTGGTCGAAAACTGAATACCTAAATTAAAATTTTAGCGTGAAAATAAAAACAAATCATATCGCAAAAATTATTTCAGAATTAAAACCATAGCAAGGGAGTCGGAGTCAATCTTATTTTGGAATAAAGGAGTCGGAGTCGAATACCCAAGAATCGGAGTCAGTCATTTGTCCTCCGTGTATAAATTTTTGCCAAAGCTACGAAGTCAGAGTCGAAGTCGGGGAGTCGGAGTTCGATTAATTGTCGGGCACAGGAGTCGGAGTCGGAGTCAGATGCCCCTAAATTCTCGGAGTCGGAGTTTGGAGTTTGGCGTCAAAAGCTATTTCCAACAAAATTTGTTTGAAGTAAATCCGCCTTCGAGTACGGAATCTACATTGACTTTCAGTTTCCCCGTAGGGGCTAATGTTAAAGGATTTGAACTGTTCAAAATTGAACGGAAAATTGTTCACATCAAAAAGATATTTTATATACAAGTTTTTCATCAAAAGCTTTTTCCTACAAAGTTTGTTTGAAGCAAATTCGCCTCACAGTTCGGAATTGCCTTGAATTTCCCCGTAGGCGCTAATGTTAAGTTTTTTTGAACTGTTTAAAATTGAACAAAAAATAGTTCAAATCAAAAAGTGAAAGGAAATAGGAATGAGGTGTCTTCGCCGAGATCTTTCGAACAAAAAAAAGTTTGTTCGAATCGGACTATTAATTCAAAAGTTATTAGAGGTTGGGGCATACAGAAAGACCGACAGACATTTTCCCCCATCTCAATACCCTACTTTTTTAATTTTTAATTTTTCGATATTTATTCAATTATTTTATTTATTTTTGACTTTTTTTTCGTTTTTTGCGATATTTTTAAGATGCATTAAGCCTTCTTTCATGATTTTTTCTTCTTTTTCTGACTTTTACCTGGAAAGTAGGCTAAAAATCAGAAACAACACCTTCAAAACATAGGGAAAAATGATACCAACAACAAAAATGAAAAATACAATTCACGACACGCACAAAAAAAAAGAGAGAGAGAGAAATTGTACATGTTTTTTTTTTTACTTATATCTTACAAAAACAGAAAAAATGTGATAGAATCTTACATGTTCGTTTGATGACGTTGAAACCTTCTGAGGTACTGGAAGCTGCTGTACCCACGGACGGTTGTACCAACGGACGTTGGTCGGGAAATTCCGGTTATCGTCGAGAGAGATCCCAATTGGGGTTCAACGTGTGTGTCACAGCCCTCTCCACTACCCCAGGAAGTTTCAACGCCATCAAACGAACATTTAAGATTCTATCACATTTTTTCGGTTTTTGTAGGATCTAAGTAAAAAAAAAACATGAGCAATTTCATTTTATTTTGTCCGTCGTGGATTGTATTATTCATTTTTGTTTTGTTGGTATCATGATTCCCTATATTTTGAAGGTTTTGTTTCTGATTTTTAATGTTGTAAAACTGTGGTCCTGTCGATGTGACTGGCTTGCAAAACCAAAATAGCGTACCTTTGTACCCAAGGACACATAACCATATGTACCCACGGACGGCAATTTTTAGTCTCCTTGGGTCACACGTGAGTCTTCTTACAATGTGAAGTACCTCAGAATATAGTGCCTTGTCATCAACATCCGAAATTTTCTTTCAACTATGATGATGGATTTGAAGTAAGGCTTGAAGATACAGTGTTGAAGTAACCCTCACTTGTTATAGGATCTATAGACCGTCTATCCCACCTGTTTTCATTTGAAGTCGACTTTTATAGATTTTTCTTGGTTTAATCTAAACTGAGTTTTTTTGTAATGGGTTAATTTTGGTTATAAATTTCAATTCGCATATAAATTGAGGGTATTATGTAGGTACATAAAGAGCCATAATATCATGAATCTAGTTAATTTTTTGTTTAAAAACATAATAATTCATAACATCACTAAATCTCTTAAGAGTAATAACTTTTTTAAAGAGTTCACTGTTGTTAAAAATTAAGGAAAATTTATTTAAAAAAAGGGAAAAAACCTTCGATTAATTTTCAAGGTTTAATTTCTGTTGGATATTTTATTTGACGTTATTTTCAATGGATGTTTGAAGTATTTCAATATAAAATGGCTTATGAAAATGTATTGGGTATAATTGAGTTCCTCGGACCTATTTATATATGTTATTCTTTGTATGTCCATGGGTACAAAGGCACCTGTCCGCGGGTTGAACGGAGTATTGTACCCATGGACAAAAAAGATGGTTTTTAAGAAAAAAAATTTGAAGTTGAAAGCTTTGAGATTTTCACCTGACAAAAATTGCCAAATTCAATGATAAGTTGTAGATTATGCCAGAAAATTTTTCCGATCGATTATCTATTCCTAGAGACCAGCAAAAATTGAGAAGTAAATTTTGTCCGTGGGTACAGCAGTTTTCCCTACTGGAGAGGGCTGAGATACACACGTTGAACGCCCCATCCGATCTCTCGACAATAACCGGAATTGCCCGACCAACGTCCGTAGGTACAACCGTTCCTGTGTACAGCAGCTTGCCCTCTGTTTGCCAAAGTGCTGAAGCCGATCATAAAATAAACCTCATTTATCCTTCCAATCCCAGAGCAGCTCTAAACTGTTCGTATTGGTCCTTCACGTAAAAACTGAAGAAGTATTTTTCCTCGATTTTATCAGACTTAAATTGCCAATTTTGTTTTGGATATATTCCTTTTTGCAAAAAAAAAAAACTCGCATTTTCTTTAGAAATAAACTTTAAAATTGAAACAAAATATTCAAAAAATTTTAATCTATATTTTTTTTTACTCTTCTTTATTCCTTCCTATTACTTCATTCTTTTCATTGAGCATTTCAAAAAAAAAAAAAAAGACCTTCGATCCAATTAAGTATGAACAATGAAACCACCCAAGCCGATTCAAATAACAACGTTGTAGGTATTAATAGATCCAATTTTGATCGAAATTATTCACAATTTAATCAATAATAATTCACAATTCAATAGTAATAACAATTATTTAATATTAATTTATTGATCACAATTTGAAGTTGCGCTTGCCTAACTAACAGACCTGCACAAGGCGCAAGAGACTGCGATTTCTTAATACGGACGAGTATCATGCTTAATTGGAAATGCTCAGCAAGTGTCTCGCTCCGCTATTTTATTTGTGAACTAATTTTGAATTAGAAATGGCAAATTCAAATTTGGATATGTGCCCTTTTGATATGAAAGTGAATGAGTGGATACCGGCAAATAAGGGATAAGTTCCACTTTGCTGTAAAAGACCTGGCGAGAAATAAAGGGAATGGATATACACCGTTTAGGTGCTAAAACCAATGTTTACGCATTTTTTAACAGTAGATATAAAACACTTCGAAAAGAAAGAAATTCATGGGTTGATAGGGCTTATGTTAGAGATTCTAAAAAACGAAAAAAAATAGGTTTTTCAAAAAAGTGGATATAATCCGTTTTGAAAATCAACTCCTCAAATACCGTTATCAATTAAAACCCAAAACTGCTTTTCTTGCAGTTACTGCTATTCAGTTCATTAAGAATGAATTGACCACCAAGCTTTTAACTATCAATTCATGTATTTTGTAAAGCCTTTTAAACGGTAAAAAAAAAATCTTTTACTTATTATGCCTTTTTTCATAAATTTCTACACACAAAGTAAACGGACTTAATGCCATTAATTCTCTGACATTCTCTTAAAGGCTACCAACAGCTATAAAGCAACATTAAGACTATTTCTCAATCGCAATTACTATTTACAAATTCTCTGAAAGAAAAAAGTCTTACCACTTTCACTGATTTATCGTGCTATTTCGGGGAATGGGACTTCTTTAATGTTTAATAATTTCAGCTTCTCATAGGTTAAGATATTCGAGTTTCATTCCAGAGAAGAAATGATTACATTTCTCCGAAGATCGAACCGAATAATCACGAACAAGAACTAAGACATGTTTATATTTTCTAACTGGATGTTCATTGAGTACGCAGGTGGTTTTGAACGATATCTTTCGGAAATGGAAGTTATTTCTAAGGCAGATGTGCAGTTTTTCTTCTTTGTAAGATATCTGCTGTAAAAATTAACGTTCCGGTTCTTCTTCTTCACAAAATTCTTAAATCTTAGTTTAGTTATCAAAAGATTTAATAAAGATTGAACGAATGAAGGTTTCTTTTGTTTTTTAGAAAGCAGTAATCATTAATATTGATTCATTTGGAATTTCCTTTCAAGAAGAATTTATTGATTGAGGAGAAATACTTCCACTTATGACATTAAATATTGATGTTAGATCTCAAATAATATGATTGTTTTTCTGTCAGTGCAGGAAAATGAGAACAAGTAATTATATTTTTGAAGGAAAATAGTTTTATTCCTTATACATTCATGAAAAGGTGCAAAAACTAGCTGTATAATGTTTGGCAAACAAACACAGAACCTGTTTATTTCAATTATTTTACGTATACTGAATAAGTACATACAATTGTTAATGACTAATTCTTTTATTTATGGGATTTTGCTCGTGATGATTAACAATTCGCGAAACGGAAAGCACTTTCAGAGTAAAGAAATAAAAAGTTAAAAATGAGTTCTTTTATAAATAAGAAATAACTATAGTTAAGTTTCAGTTGTTAGACTAGTACGCTAAGTGCTAAACACAATACCCGGCTTAAAAAAATAAGCTTTCTGCTTTTTATACTAATTTCATTACTGCACAGACTAAAAGTGAATGAAATAAAAAGCATAAATCAATGATCATATTATTAACCGAAAAAAAATTAAGCTAGCTCAAACATTTTGGTAATAAAATTTTATAAAACTTAAAAAAGATAGTTTTGTGAAATTTCATGAGCGGCTTCGACGACTGAGCAACCGCCTCTGCTAACGACCAATTTCTCTGAACATCGGTTTTTCCTCGCATTGAGGTAATGTTATAAGTCCTCTAAGGAAGACTAGACAACCCGTTGTTAGTGACCAGATTGATCTATTACTAAAAATTTTCTTGCCTTTTTTTCTCTTTTTATATTAACCAAAGTGACAGGGTTTTGTTCCGAATCAAAGACAAATATACAGGGTTTCTACAAAAGAATCATTCATTTTAAAAGCTCATTTTTTTCCAAAATTATTATAAATATGATTGATATATGAAAAGAAACCACAAACTATTCCAGTTTTATACTCACGCTACAAATGTTATATGTGTGCTCCCTTGGACCTTTTACACACGTCCGGGCGGTAGTTCAGTTCATTCCACACATTTTGTTGCGTGATCACGTCAATGTTCATTAATGCATCACTGATCCGTTTTTGTTCAGCTCTTATATCGCTTTCGGTAGCTGACTAACATAAACAATGGCTTTAATGTGCCACAGTGGAAGAAATCACACGGTATTATTAAGCAGTAAATCTAATGTTAACTCCGACGATCTGGGGCGTAGACACGATCACTCTACAATAGGGTGGAACGAAAATGACCTTAAATTTTTTTTTTCAATTTTTTTGGTTTGCCGTAGGGGGGAAAAGTTGTCATTTAAGTTTAAAAAGAAGCAGAAGAAATTTCATAGCTTTACTACAACATCTTTAGGTGCCGCAACGAGCTTAAAGTTTGATAATAACCGAAATTTCCATTTAACAATGAAATTCCTTTTTATGCTTTCCTGCTGTATATAACGGCACAAAATATGACAGTAAATGCATTTTTTAAGCATTACATTAGGAAAAAAAATACTAATTACAAAATACAGTTTTAAAAAAAATCATAATCTTTACTAATAATGAAGCTGAAAGTCTGTCTGGAGATCTAGATCTCTGCTTGGATCTCGGTGACGCGCATAGCGCCTAGACCGTTCGGCCGACTTTCATGAAATTTATCACAAAGTTAGTTTGTAGCATGGGGGTGTGCACCTCGAAGCGATTTTTCGAAAATTCGATTTTGTTCTTTTTGTATTCCAATTTTAATCACATTTACCCGAGCAAAATTATAAGATGGCGAGTAAATTACCAAGTTGTCATAACGTGAAACCGTAACATGGGCAAGCCAATTGGCGAGAAATTCTTCTTACATTATTTGTAAATGTACAAGCAAACCAAATGACCTTTTAATTTTTTTTTACAACGGGCAAAGCCGTGCAGGTATCACTAGTATACTATAAAAGACATTAACAATTCCATTTTTACCATTTAAAGTATTCTTAATGATTGTAAATAAATGGTTAAACCTGTATGATGTTTGTGTCTACTTCTTTGACACATTCAAGTCTTTTTTTTTTTTTTTTTTTTGTACCAAATAACTCTTTTATCCAACTAACTCTTGAGTCAATTTTTCGTCTCCTGCGACTGAACCATACTTTTTAAGAGCCGCTTAGGGGTTACAAGTTTCACTTTGGGGGATTCACTAGACAAATATTTTACCAAGGGGGGTTCGGTTATTTCATTTTCACCCCATGAGATCAAATCGATGTAATCTTTGGCAGCAAAAATTATTTGTTGAACTTTAAGCTTCTTAACCCCGCCTCTACTTTGTGTTCTTGCATTCAACACACGTCGTAATCCAAGTTCTCTTACATTTCTACGCTCCTTGCATAACATAGCCAAATGGGGATTTTCTGTTGCATCAAAATACCCATTTCTTTATATAACCCGGTCTATAATGTTCTTAAAATCATGAGAGAGGTATCGTGAATGTAAGATACGTTCAAATAAATGTTTAGAGCCGTAAGTACCAGAAGGTTTTAACTTGACGTTAAACCACACAGGAACATATGCATTGCCCACTTGATTCGTACAAGAAATGGGTCCTTTCTTGAAAATGTATGAATGAATAATGATTACTATTAATATATTTCAGTATTATCATTTGTTTCAAACAATTTTAGCGAAATGCCACGCCCATATACAGGAAACTATACTTTACCACACTTTAACAATGTACTGAGTCAGAGTCTTGAGATTTTCAGTCGGATTTTTAGTTGCCACGTGCAATCGAAATGTACGGTTTGCAAATGTAAGTCATCTGGAGTGGGGAAGTTTTCCCAGGTTCCTTGAAGATAAATCACGTGAGCGAGTACCACTTGATATAGTTACACACATATCCAATACATATTTGTGATCGGTACTTAAGTCCTGTATGTTCTCAAAAAGAAGGTTATATTCAATAGGTAAGGAAGTAACCACAGGAAGATTAGAACAGGTTTCCAGCTGTTGAACTATTTTGTCTTTAAATTCGTTTGATTCTTTTGTTTTACCATCTAAGAATTCATTAGGCTTCTATTCCTGTTGCCTCAAAGAAGCTCTTGACCAAATGTAATCTATCATGGAAACTAAAAAGTCATACATTTCACTTACAGAAAGATCTTTTCCAGCCGCACTTTTTAGACCGTGTCTAATAAAACAGTAGCATTCCATTACATCTTTGTAAGTAGGTTGTAAAACTTCATTGAAATCGCTAAAGATTCCAAATATAGGACATTCTGACGTTTGTCTCGTCTGCACTTGTTTAGACTGAGCCATTGCAACTCACAACAATGAAGTATCTTACCAACTAACGAAATTTTACATTACTCACTAACTCAACTCGACAAAGAAATTGACACCTGATCTGAGCTTGGCCCCACTCACACAAATCACTGCTGACCAGTCCCGCCCCATTTAATTTAAACATCCGCTGCTGCAATGACTCAAGCTCCCAGATGCCAGTGCATTCGGCAAAAAGTGCGTTTTTACGAAACTTATTTTGCTCTTGCGGCACCTCAAGACATAATTCGAACAACAATAAAAAGTTATTGTGCGACCTGTTGAGCATGAAAATTGCTTTTCGTCAGCATTTGAAGCATAAAGATAAATTTGAAATTTAAAAAAAAAAAAATTAAAATGCAGCAGAAATTGCAATTATGCAAAACTTTATGCTCTTTGCGGCACCTCAAGACGTGCTTCAATATTTTTCATATTTTTTTTCACATCTTGTTTGCATGAAAAGGCAACTTTTCCGCACTACGGCAAATTGAAAATCAAAAGCTTTTTTTTTTCGTTCCACCCTACTCTACAATATGAATGAAACGTATTAAATTACCTCCTGGACGTGTGTCAGCCTTGGAGCACGTATAAAACATGTGTAGAGGGAATATAAAACTTGAATAGTATGTGAGTATTTTCTTACACCAATCATATTGTAAGTATAACAGTTTTGCACAAACCTGGTTTTGAAAATGAATGATTCTTTTGTATTAACTCAGTATTTAAAGCCTTTCAAACACAGATACAGAGTCAACAACAGAGGGTGCGTTTTGACTTCTTCAGCAAATGAACCCTACAATGACAGCCCATTTTGGGCAAACTTTCTAAAAAATAAACTTTATCAGGTACAATTCAAAGAGCATGATGTCAATATTCTTACATCGAAATTGAAGAAGAAATGTAAAAATCAGGGAGAAAAGGAAATTAAGATTTATAAATTTCGTCTTACTTTAAAAGGAGTTACAGTATGTTTCATTTCTAAAATATTTAGCCGTTCCTACAAGCAAAATTTAATGAACAAAAACACAAGCCGAATGTTTTAAGTATTACTCCCTAATACCAATTCAATGTAGACTCTTCTGCGAAAGACCACCTCTCTTAACGACCGATTTTTCTCGGGACGGCGAGTAGTCACTCTTGAGAAGTTTCTATAAAATTTAGTTCATCTTTGTGCTTAAAAAGTGTGGCAGTTATTAATATAATTTTATAAATTCCGTGAACCTCAACTTGAATAATTGGTACAGTAATTTTCTTATTGTGTGTAAGAATAAATTGTGGCTAGAAATCTGTACCTCAGAGCTGGACTGACGTAAGTTCAAAAATTGCGATTTTCCCTACGTTAATGTACTAGCAGTACCAGCACAGCGATGCCCGTGCTAAAAATTTAATGGAAGTTCGTTGAATAAAAAAACAAATTGATGCCCCCTCCCCCTCTGATGTAAAATGATCATTTTTCTTTGTATAAAATGCGTACACACCTTTCAATGGGGGAAAAAATCCAATAAAGTTTCTTTGGAATTTAAAACTTTTCGTCAAATCATTAAATTAGATTTACATTTACTTTAAAACTCTAGCGAGTGAAGCGGTTTTTACTGCAATTTAAAATATTTCACCAAATAAACAAAAAAATACATCAAATAATATCTTTCAAATGTAAAAATAGTTCCGCAACTCTATTGTTTATTGCCAAACTCGCCCAGCAACCACGCTGTCATAATCCATCCGTCTAACGAAAAAAAAAAGAAAAAGAAACATCCAGTGGAACATTTAAAAATCATCGTCAGAAAAAAAAGAAGAAAATGTCGTACATTTCACTCGGATAAAAGCAAATCAAAAGTATCTTTCCTTCCAAAACAATGAATTACATTTACGGTTGCTTTAAAGCAATAATCCTAGACTGAACTGCTCAGCGCCTACTGCGCCAAGCGACCACGCTACCGGAACCCAGTCCTTTTGCAAGTGAAGAGAATGTTTTTTCTTTGGCAAAGAAAAATTGTAAACTATATCACTCATTATGCATCATTCATTATGCGCTGGGTGTCTTCGTGGCTTTGTGGAAGAAACTTTGCTTCAAATGCCGGTTAACGTGGGTTCGATAACCTCGGATGCTCTGAGTGGTGTATTTCCTTTCTTTAAGCTGAAAATCTTTCTCATAATGTCTTATGTGTGAATAAATAAAAAAAGTTCAAAATCTCGAGACAATGCCCTCAATCCTTCCATGATTACTAACTGTGGACACGTAAAATACAACAGTAGTGTCCTATAAGTTAAAGGCAACAATTTTTAACTTAATTAAAAATATGGTCATTTTTATAGTAATGAATGGATTTTAAAAGTCACTCCACCGCAATCATTCCGTCAAAACGCATAAACTTGAATTTGTCAACCTAGTGCATGAAAAATTATTTAAATTAAGTTTCTTATTGTTACTTCTTTATCACGAAAGTATTCGTCAGTTAAAAGATTGGATTGTTACCTAATTTCACAAAAATATCATTTTGTTCTAAGAAGTCCAAAAACTTGGTTCAGAAAAGTGTCATTTCATCACGGAGCAGAAAATAGCCCAAACATTGAGGAAAAAGGAATATAATTTTTTTTTCTCAGTCTTGTTTTTCATATTTTAACACTGAAGTGCAGAGAAAAAAAAAACTGTCTTTTTGTTACACACGGAATTTCTTTGAACTAAAAGGCATTATTTTCTCTATTGTAATTAAAATAGCAGGGCTGTGGACATTACCGAACGCTGTGGATCGCTGTAAAATAAAATCCCAACAAAACATAAATGTGAAAAGGAGCCAAGTTCGATCAAAATGAGGCCCTGGGCAGATGGTGTCACCGATAAAATAGTTCAGATCTGAACGGGTACCAAGTTCCATAGCTGTTCCTCATAGAAGTTGAATTATCCCATGTTTTTCACTTCATTCAGAAAACAATTTTTTTTTATTTTCATTGATTCCGGATTTTAAACTTGCGGCAAGTTTTGGTCGTCAATAAAAAATTTCCAAAACATTTTATTGCTCCAATTATACAGTAACTTGCCAAGTTTAAATCCGGGATCGAAAAAAGTAAAAAATTGTTTTCAAAATGAATTGAAGAACACGGGGCAGTCCAATTTCCATGAGGAACTGCTATGGAACTTGTTATCCTTTGAGATCAGAATCTTGTCGGTGACACCGTCTACTCAGAACCTCATTTCGATCAAACTTGGCTACTTTTCACATTGATATTTTGTTTGGATATCATTAAATTTTGAAAGCTAAATCATAGTAATGTTCTTCTTTAGAATTAAATGTAAAAGCGCGTACAAATACAACTTCCATCCCCCCCCCCTATTTTTACGATGCACTGGTTTCTTTTCATTAGTAATTTCGAAGATATTTCGATAACTGGGGGGTTGGCGCTATCGTCAATTATGGGTTATAATTGTTTGCCTCTATCACTATCTGCAAGACCATGGCCGAAGTACATTAGCCCTTGGTCTTTGACGTTCACAAATTTGGCGACAGTTGGAAAAATTGCTAAGACTCCTAGTTTTCAAATTCTTCCTACAATTTCTACATTACCTGGGGGAATTATCATAATGTAGATCGTAAAATATGCAGAATTGGCGAAAACATTTCCCCATTGCTTATAATTCCGTGGCGCCAAATTTGTGGACCTTTAAGGAATTAAAATGAAGCGAAGCTAAAAGACGTAACCATGGCAATGCGAAACAAAACATCAGTAATTTTAACGGAGATTAGATTTATTCGAACTTGATTTTTAATGGCTTGTAACTTTTTTTCCTTTGGAGATAGAAGGTTATTTTTTCGACCATAGGTCGAGATATTTCTGGAGTAAAAAATGTCGCTTTTTACAACGGTGTTAAATAGAAAACTGTGGGACAATTCCTTCACTTTTTATTGATAGATTTAATAAAGAAAGTATTGCCAAAATTTCAGCTAAGCCTAAAAAAGTTCGAGATAAAAACGCAAATTGCTCCCGTTGTAATGAAGTCAGAACATTGAAATAAATTGCTTAGAACGCGGAAAATTCTACCCTTTTCAACGATGCAAAATATTAATATGTGCAAGTAATTTTTCACCCCTTTAATAGCCAATAATAGGCAATTTACGTGAAATTCGGGCGTAAATTTGAATAAAAAAAGGAACTATTTATCGGATTTGTTTCGAATTATAGCCTATGTTACTCAGTACGAAAGCACCTTTTATATAGTGAAAGAATTTTTCAAATATGTGCAGTGGTTCCGGAGATTACCTCAAACATATAAACACACAAAAATCCACCCTCTCTCTTTATAATATCAGTAAAGATTGTATGTAGAAGCCGATTCCGCATCGAGCCATGTGAACGTAATTCTTCAATTTTTTACCAGGTTTAAAAGAGCTCGCGTCTCATCCTTTACGCCAGAAAAAACTTTTTCTCTCTCCTATAAAATTATCATAAGGTAACTTACGTTTCTCGGGCTCTCAGGTACAGACATTATTAACTCAACAGGAGGTAGGCATGGTATTTATAAATACTATAGCAATGAATATATTGTTGGAAATAGTAAAAGCACAAAACCCATATGATAAGCATAATTAACAGTTTAATGGGGAAAAGTTACAAAGTAAAGTGTACTTTTTCAAGGAAATTTTATAAAACTTATAGATTTAAAACTGGAAAAAAAAATATGTTTCTTATGCAATGAAACGTGTATAAGTTGACCACTTGCGGTGCAAAGGTTCTATGCTCACCTTGGACAGATAGTCAACTTATAGAGGTTGATATAATATGACATTGGACTAATTGTGTACCTGAAAGAAGCGGTCAGTTTAGACAGGTGGTCACCTTACAAGGATGGTCAAGTACTTGTACAGTTGGCTGTACAAGTACTTGATCTGACCAACGTCCAATTTCGATTTTTATCATTCAAAATGCTTGACATTTGGTAAATTAATTAATTTTCACTTCATAACTGTTTGTTTAAGAAATAAATATAGTATTCGTATTTATCATAAACTCTCTCTACTCTAACTCTAAACTAATGCATTTTCAGAGTTGTAAATGTTGCAAAAAAAAAACATGCTTATAAATTTATAGCTAATTATTTTTGTCACAATTTTGTATCTAGGAAGTAAAGGGCTTGACGTCCTTTTCCTAAAATCGAGATCTAAACATTATATTACTCAATTTTTTATTCTCTACTCTGAGGCATAAAGCATTTAATCTAATACCCAGTAGTAGACATGAGAGACAATATAGCAACCAGCACTTGTTGGCACGTTTCACGTGCTAATTTTGAGGTAAAAGAACTTAAAACACATTTCCTGGAAACTTCTGGTTTTGGGACTTAGTGCCCTTTCACTCCTAGGCATATAATTAAACAATGCAAAAAGCACTGGGCGTCCGAAAAGTTATTGAGGCATTTTAAAAATTCATAGAAAAGCAAAATTTGTCGTATGAATATGCGGTTTGCGCCGTAATACTTCACAGGTTCAAGAATTTGTTATGACATCGGAAAAAAACAAGGAAAAGGACAAAAAGCAGAAAAAAAAAAGAAAAAAAAACTGCAAGTATAAGTAACCAGTATATTGTCATAGTAAGAAAAACAAACGTCATGTGCGGTGTTTAATCATTTTATTCAACATAAAGTAATACCTTTCATAACCCGAGTTCAACGTGTGTACCGTTTGTGGACATGGGATGAACTTGAGTAGGTACCATTTAGTTGTGATTCGAGCAACATATGGTGCACACATTGAACTTTTGATTTTTCGTTTCACTCGTATTATGAGTTGTATTAAGTTGAATCAGTTCATGTTAAATACTTTTTCTTATTCTTACAAGTTTTTTTATGTTACTTCAAGTGGGGCATTTAATCTGATGGAACGAAACGAATTGCCTGCCCGTCAAAGTAATATGTCCCAAAAGCTGCAATTTTGTTCTTTTGCAATAAAAAATTTACTTCGTATATTTTGCCCATGATATATTTTACACAGCATTTAGACCAACATTAAAAGAGTATAATCTTTTCTTTTTCGTTAGCTTTTTTAAAAAGTTTCTACGTAAGTGGGGCATGATACTCCGACCTACTATACATCAGTTTTCTATTTTATTTATTAAAAACAGTTTATGGCATTGTGCACCAATAACTCTTAAGTTACTGTTCGGAAGCTACGCTTCAATGCTAATTTGAAAATGTTGAAATCTCTCATAGCCCGGTCAATTTAGACATAAAAATAGTGATCAAATAACAAAAATTCCAGGAAAGCTAAATTTTTGTAGGGATCTTGGGCTTACTATTACAAATAAGGTGCCAAAAGTCCCCATCGATCCCATGTGCGCTAAAAAAGTTATTCGGGGTCAAAGGTCAAAATTTTAGGTTTTTTGAATTTTTCTCAAAAACGGTAAATTTTATCGAAAAGTACCTCAGACCAAATTTGTAGATCTCAAAATTCTCTATAAAAATGGTCCTTATGATTTTTATCTCCAAGACCAAACCATTTCCCAGATATTGCGTACTCTCAAAAGACAGCCAGTCAACAGAATCCCCTCTACTCGCATGGTCTTGAATAACATCTGGCTATTCTAATCCGTGTGGCATCGTTCACGTACCCGGTGGTGCCCAACCCACTAAGGGCATGGGCGCACCCCTCAATATCGTGGAGCCCCCCCCCCTCAAAAACAAAAGCCTTCTCCAAAAACTGAGAAAAATACCCCTCTAAACACCCCCCCCCCTTTTAAATGTTTTTTGAGCTCTCAAACTGTAACCACATTTTATTCAATAAAACATAGTTTGGCTGGCGAGTCGCATTATTATCTTGACTCCTGACAATGTTTGGCCTTAGTGATACATTGTAGTTAAGATTTCTAGATTCTAAAATCCATCTCTCTTGGTTAGACAACAAACTGTGGTTGACGCTTCTTCATCTAATTTTGCGCGTCGTCTCACTGCTTTAGTATAACGTGAGGTATTGGAAATCATATAACTCAATAGTTACACAATCAAGCACCATTTCTTTTAAAGTTTTATCTGATATTCCTTTTTTAAGAAGATGATCCGAGTTTTCCCACTTCTGCTTTTCAAAGAACTCAAGTTGAAATCTGGAATTGTAAATTTTCGCTGTACAATCGAATTCTTCAAACTTGTCATCGTATTATGTTTGGATCATCAGCTCTTGTTCTGCAAACTGGTTACTCTGAGAATCTAAAAAATATAACACTAGGTATTGCGGATGACCATCAGAGAACTTTTTTCGAGACGGATTACGACGACCAGTTCGAAGATGGGCAAAGAACATTTATAATTCCAGATTTCAATTTTGAAGCTGAGAGAATACTATGAGCTCATTGATAAGCAGAATTGGTAAAACTCGGCAGCTCCCTCTTTCAAAAAGGAGACTTTCGATAAAACTTTGAAAGAAATTGCTTGATGGCGTACCTACTGAGCAGTATGGCTTTTAAAACCTCACATGTCATACTAAAGCAGCGAGACGATAGGTAAAATAAGAGAAAGAAGTTCAGGTACAGTTTGTTGTCTAACCAAAAGAGATGGATTTATTCGATTCAGATTAGAATCTAGAAATATTAAGCCACAATTTCAATTAAGACTGAAAACAATGAGAAGCAAAATAGTTCAATTCTCTCGCAAAACTTATGTTTTATTGTAATCAATGTGGTTACAGTTTGAGGGCTCAAAACCCATTAAAGTTTCTTTAGCAACGTCTTTTATTTTAAAGGGTGACTTATGTAGGCTGTTGAAAGCCACATTTATATTTTAAAATTTTTATACTTAACCTTTGTTCTCTATCATAGGTAAATTTGACATTTTGAGCCAAAGTTATGAGCTAAGTGGAGAATTAACATTTTTTTTACTAGATAAGAAATGCTTTTATTGCTCTTTTTTTTTTCCGTATCTATGTAAGAATTAATTAATATGAAAGCAAACTTTTACAAATCATAACTTCTCATGTTTTTTCTCTAGGTACGGAGCAACACTGTGTTAATCAATTCTAGCACTATATTGGTCAAATTCAAGATTCAACGTATGTGTGGAACTTTAAAATACAGTTTATTATTAAAATGATCTTATGCAATGTGCAATCTAAACAAAAAGCCTGCTCTTAAGAGCGATAACATCAAATTTATCAAATTTTGATACTTGATGAAATTATTGTAACTTTTTCCAGTTTTTATGCATTTATGATCAACTTCAAGGCGGAGTGACACCTCAAGATATTTTTTGCGGTCGAAATCCTTTTGCATAACCAAATATCTCTACAAAAGGCAACTTTTCCGGGTTATTACTTAGCATTTATCAGATTTTGATTTTTTTCAATCCACCCTAATCAACATATCCAGTACTTCAAAAGTAAGTAAACCTCGTACTAGAGCGGTATTAAGTGAATATGAATCCAGCTTTTGTTGTAAAAGACACTGCTTATTTTGTGGCGAGGAAGCGGATGAAGAGGCTGAGAAGAACAAAACGCAGAATTATCGCAGAAAATTTTTTAAATTTTCTACACTTGCATTCAAAGAATCCCTTTTAAAATTAGCTAAAGATCGTTTGGAGGTGTACCAAGAGCTGCCCTTGCACGTTTTAATGTTGAGTATGATTTAGTCGCTGCTTTATGAATATTTCTGCGATAATTCTGCGCTTTCTTCTTCTCAGCCAGCCTCCTCATCCGCTTCACAGACACAAAATAAGCATTGTTTTTGAAAACAAAAGCTGGATTCAAATTCACTTAATTGCGCTACAGTACGAGGAGGACTTACTTTTGAAGTATTTGGCCTTGGAATTAAATCCTCACGTTGCTGCAGAGATTGAACTTTTCTGGGTATATGATTTTCTGTAATCCACGCGAATTGTAACGGACTTTTGACTTCTTAAATAATCAGCATTCTTATAACTTCTCCCGACACTTGCATCGATTAAAGTTAGAATTCACGACTGCCCAGCACAACAGTTTCACCTTCAGTCAAAAATTTGTTGCAAATAAAGCAAAATTGTGACATTTTTCTTAAATATTGATCAGCATAAACAAAGTAGACGCTTGTAATAAATACGTTTATTCACTCGCATTGCACGTTTAACTCTAAAACATGCATGTACGTCAGCCCATCTAGAAGGGGTCATGGCCCAGACTGCGCCATCGAAATTTTTATTGGGATTGTTTTGAGGGGTATTTTTCTCAGTTTTTGGAGGGGGGATCTTGCTTTTGAGGGGGGGGCTCCACGATATTGAGGGGGGCGCCCATGTCCTTAGTGGGTTGGGCACCCCTGGGTATGTGAACGACGCCACACGGACTAGAATAGCCAGATGTTATTCAAAGCCATGCGAGTAGAGGGGATTCTGTAAGTGACTGACTGTCTTTTGAGAGTACGCAATATCTGGGAAATGGTTTGGTCTTGGAGATAAAAATCAGAAGGACCATGTCTATAGAGAATTTTGAGATCTACAACTTTGGTCTGAGGTACTTTTCGACAAAACTTACCGTTTTTGAGAAAAATCCAAAAAACCTAAAATTTTGACCTTTGACCAGGAATAACTTTTTTAGCGCACGTGGGATCGACGGGGACTTTTGGCACTTTATTTGTAATGCTAAACCCAAGATCTCTACAAAAATTTAGCTTTCCCGGAATTTTTGTTATTTCCATTGTCTAAATTGACCGGACTATCATCCTACATCGTAATATTCTATTCAGTTTCAGAAATTATCCAAATTGTCTGTTTATTATGCTTATTTTGAGACAAAAATTTTCAACATTTAAAAATGTTATGCTTTTCTGATTCATAGTTGCACTGTACTTCAATTAATTTGTTTATTACTTTCTTCTATATCTAATATATAGAAGAAAGTATTGGATTCGTGCAAATTTTCGAATTTCGAATTTTGACGGATTCGAACGTTTTGAGGTGTGCTGAGTCCATTTCGACTATTTTTGGAAAATGTCTGTCTGTGTGTATGTGTGTGTGTATGTGTGTATGTGTGTCACGTCTGTGTGTGACCAGTTTTTTGTGGCCGCTCTACAGCAAAAACTACCGCATGAAATCGAACGAAATTTGGTACACATATGTGCCCCTGTGTGAACTTGTGCCCAATGGTTTTTGGCGCGAATTCCTCCAAGGGGGGTGGAGCAATGGGACGTTTTTTGAGTTTTGCTCGATTGCTATTCCCCAGGAAGTAACTAGCGGAATCAGACAAAATTTAGTCCATATGTTGTCCCTAACAGGTACAGATCCTGATTCAATTTTGGTGTCAATAGCTCAAACGGGGGTTGAGCTATAGAACGTTTTTTGCCGTCAATTGTGACTGCTGTATCTGAATAAATAATGAACGTAATCAAACAAAAATTTATCGACAAGCAGCCCTTAGAGGGTATAAGAAATGATTCTATTTTGGTGTCAACAGCTAAAAAGGGGGTGGCGCAATCGAACGTTCTTTTTTTTCCATTGTGAGTGCCATATCTCAAGAAGTAATGCTACGTTCTGGATGAAATTTGGAATAAATATGAATCCATATGTAAACAGGCGTTGGTTTAATCTTGGCGCCAATCGCTCCAGGGGGGGCTGATTTTTTTTTTATTTGTGTGAATAAAAATAGCTTTTTAATTGCAACAATAAGAAAGATAAATCGTAACAGACTGTCGTCTGCGTTCAGCTCGTGCTTTTAATTGCATGGAAATGATCCGAAATATTATTCTATTCTATTCTATTCAAGAGTCACAACTGACTTCAACTGTATTTATGTCGAGGACTGCATACTATGTGCCTTGCCTCTATTATTTTATATACCGATAGATGGCAGCACCATCACCGGATCGAACAGTTAGTGAGAATTTTGAACTAGCCCAGGAGCTAATAGCTACCTAGTACTAGCACCCCCAGAGGTATCGTTTCACTTGGAGGACACGAAATATTATCTCAATGATTTAAAATTTTTAACTGTTGCCATCTTGTGTCTGTTAACAGATAAATGTTTGTAATTATTTTCAGCAAGGCTTTAAAAATAATTTTCAATTTTCATTCTTTGCTTTACTTTTGAGATAAATCAGGAATTGGGATGGTCATCAAGTTTTGGCATATGTAATTTTGTTTTCGTTGGGAATATTGCTTCCTCGTTAGGCATGGGGAGGGATCAGAATTATAAGAAAGATATAGAAGAAAGTTTCGTGATGGCCACAACATACTAGTTTTTATTTCGCAACTCAATTCTCACGTGGTTTACCGTATAACTTTGAGCCTGGTAAATAATTCATTTCAAATGGGTTTTACAATTAAATCTTTCATTTCAAAAACTAGTCAAGCGATAAGCTTTCGAAAAGCATTTTTACCCTCACTTCAAAAGTTCTTGATAAAGGATATAATATTTTTAACTGAAATGTATGCATATTTAGGTGCATTTCTTTCAGTAAAAAGTGCTGTTATCACGATTGAAAGTTTTAATGTGACAATATAAATGTTTTCTCAAAATTAGAAATTTCGTCTTTTCACTAAATGAACGATTTAATAATCCTTTAAATCTATACAGCACATAAGGAGTATTTCCTCAGATTTTCGCCATTGAGTGCAATATCACTGCTGAAATTGGAGTGAGATAAGAAAATATAGTGGATGAAAATGATTAACAGAATGATTTAACTGAAAAATGAGTTATTCAAGTCACATGTACATTAAATTCCTTCTCTTTCGTCCACGAAATGTGTGTAGACAAGTCTTTCAACGAGTCATTTCTTTATGTATAAATTAGTTAAATGCCGGTAGAGGAGCGAAAGTAGGAATTGGTGCAGGGGTTCCTTGAGGTGGCTTTTTCTTCTTCCTCCTTCTAATTCCTCCACGGGAAGCGTCATGCAAAACGTCCTTGAAGAATTTCTCGAAAGTGTGTCCTAATGCTGTCAAGCCAACAAAAATCACAAACGGTGGTGAGAAAAGCCCAGTGAGAGCAGCGTTGATTGCAGATTGACGAGAAGACGATGGCAATAATGCGTGGTTCGTGTCCAACCGTCTATTACCTGCTTGATGACTTGGTGGTTTAGCAGGTAAGCCCAGGGATTCATGACTACGGCATGATGGCAAAACTTGACTGACAATGAATAAGGTAAGAAATGAACAAAATTTGAGTCCATACATTGCAGAGATACTGAAAATGAAACAAACGTGTGAGAAGTAAAATATAAAGCGTATATGCACATGCAGGATATTGTGAAAATTTACAATCATACACCCATTTCAAACTAAGACCACCTTAAAGAATCCCTCATTAAACCAAACTTGATGCTCTCAACTAAGATTCCCCGGAATCCATAATTTGAATTCAAGATGTCAAAATTCAAATTATTATTTTTTTTTCTTTTTTACATCATAATATACTGCCTTAAAGCTGCTTCTTAAAGAAAAAAAAAAGCATTTTTTTGCGCAAAATCATAATTATTCAGTTTAAGTGTATGAACTCTAAAAAAATGCTTTGAAGAATCGTTAAGGTCTGCACATTGGAGTTCAGTGGAACTTAAACGATATTTGTAAAGTTCCATCATAGCTAAAAAAGGTGAAAAACGCTGCTCTTAAACATACTGTAAATGGAACTCAAAATTTAGCTTATTAAAACGAGAAATTGTGTAGTTAAATTTAATCTTACATCAAGTGACACCAATTGAGATTTTGTCACATTATTCATTCTATATATTTGGGGAAAAATTAACACATAAAATATTTTCATGTGTTGAAGTAATTATGTCAAATTAAAATATAAACTTTTTATCTGAACAGAAAACGTAACTTTCGTGAAAACGATGCGAAATCCATTTTTGGAGTATTTTAAGAACTGTGCCTTATTACATTTCAAGCATCAGTATTTTAGCACAAAAACTGCATTCTTTTAGCAGTTTGTATGCGCTTAAACGTACTAACTTACGTAGTAACTTACGAACAGTTTTCGTAGCATATGAGTTCAAGTAAAATAAGCATGTGTTTTTACTTGACTTACACCCTCTCAAATTTTAATGTTTTTAAAATAAAATTTTAAAAAAAATTATAGCATAAACAACACAGCATATTAAGATTCATAAATTTCGGTTGCAAACTCGAATGATGCTTTTTGCACGATTTTTTCATTTGCGACCTACTGCGCACCAGTGAAGGGTTTCTCCTCCTCCTCTATGAAATAGATCATTGCTTCTCAACCGGAGTGCCTCAGCACACTGGTGTGCTGCAACAAGGTCCTTAGTGTGCCTCTGTATTTTCGAAGTTGTCGAAAAAGGCAGAACAGTGATGCATTTTACTTGCGCAAGAGATCAGGTATAATGTTGTTGGATTAATTAATTGCCATCTTGCATTGAAAACTGCATCCTTACGTTGAAAAATTTAGTTTACCAGCGTTTAAAGAAATAGTAAGAGGGGAAGACAGGTTCCGATGCAATAAATAAGGTGATGGTCAGAGAATCAATTCTAGATGACGTTCTCAAGCGACGAATTAACGACGTGACGGGTGACATTAATAAAACATTGATTTAGATTCTACTATTTGCTGGAAAAATTTTATTTCATGTTGATGAATCAACAGACATAAAAGGTGCACTACTCTTGCTAATGACGACGGCATTCGCAAGAGTCATTAGGGTCTGGTGGGGTAAAGTGGTCATAAAATCGTAGGTTTTCAACTTATGTGAGAACTAAATACAATAAATTCTTTAAACATTTAAACTTTTTTTGTTTTTATTTTACATTGCATTATTAAAGAACACAGTACATTGAGTTTTAGGAAAATAAATATTGATTTAAGTAGTTTTATAACACTTTCTTTTCCCTTTGTATTTATGACCACTTTACCCCTTGGGGTGGAGGAAAGTGGTCATAGCATGGGGTAAAGTGGTCATAGTTAAAAATAGATGCAAAACCATTATAAAGAACCCTAATATTTGTATGTTTCGGTTATTTTTATAGTTACAAGTATATGCACAAGTATATGTGTGTGTACACGAGTATACACGTGCCGTGTAAACATTAGTAAACTCGTTTATGTATGAGTAGATACATGTATGCATCAGATACATGCATGCATGTGTCTACTCAAGTATATACGTATATACACTGGTATACAAGCATGTATACGTGATTACTGATTACCTACAGGAGTGTATTCGTGTCTACACGAGTATATACGTGTTACGTGTACGTACGGGGATATACGCGTGTAAACAAACATCATATGCGTGTATGGACTTGTATCTCGAGTACATACGTCTATACTTGAGTAGATACGTGTACAGTAGAAGTATGCACGCATATATAAGTGTACATGCACACATGTACGGGTATGAATTCTTACATTTGCATACTAGTACTTTCTGAAAAGGTGAGGACAGATAACCACTCTCTGTTTCTTCAAACGGTGGTTCACTGGCTTTTGAGAAGCAAGGTCTAGCCAAGAATTTGTGAGTTGTACAAATGTCCGATGATTCACGACAGTACGAAGCATAGCAGTTTGCTACAAGAAAAGTTTTGTCTAGAAAAACAATCATACTTGGCTGATATTTTTGAGAATCTTAACGAACTGAATAAAAGAATTTAAGGACGCGGTGAGATAGTTTATGCGTATAGACACGCTAAATGTGTTAATATCAGAAATTCAGCTGTTGAGAGAGGAATTAGATCGTGACTCACTGGACATGTTCAAACGGACCAGCTACACACATTATGAAAGAAAAGCTATTGAATGTGGTGGCAGAACATTTCACAATGATTTAGAACAAAGTTTAAGCACTACTTGTAGTTGACTGAAATAGAACAATATGACTGGGTTCGTGATCCGTTGAAGCATCCGCAAGGAACTTTCTTTGAAAGCATGAGAAAAATCAACCAATAAACTTTTCTAATATCAAGGTATATAATTATGTAAGTCATTTTTAACCTTTTGATACCTATATGTTACGCTTTGTGATTTATCAAAAATAATTTTTCTTGCTATTAAATGATGAAGTCTTTATTATTAGCATTTAAAATATTGATTGAGATCTACTGATGTCCAGTGCAGTCACTTATTTAGCTAATATTAGGCATATTTCGATTTTAAATGTTTAATACAAACCGGCAAGGGCACTCGAGGCAAAGTGAAATAGTTCATTTAGCTTTCTTATTTATATATTTATTTATTAAATCACTTACGTATTTATTAGATGCCTAATTCGTTTGCATTCCTTCATTTATTAATTCACTTACTTCATCATTCATTCATTTATTCTTTAATGCATTTCCCGAAAAATATATTTTATAGTCATATATATATATATATATATATATATATATATATATATATATATATATATATATATATATATATATATATATATATATATATATATATATATATATATTTCTTAATATATTTTTTGTTCTTTTTGTTCTTAATATATTGATATATTGTTTGTCTTTTTACTATGTTTTTTGTTCTTCTATCATAATGGGTAAGTTATCTGCTTTGTCTTTTTTTGCAGGTCAGAGCTGGGTTGTTGGATAGTACAGGTCAGCATTTAAAAAAAAAACTTGTCAATTTTTATAAAAACTTGTCACAGTTTAATTAAGCAAGTAAATTCTTGCTAATTTGAAAAAAAAAATACAAATACACTATGACATGTACGTTACCGACCTCTATAGAAACCTGCAAATTAATATATTATGCCAACTGCTCCAGCTCTTTGATAACGTAGCAGTTACTGCCCATTCTATAGTTCATATTGTTCAACGTCTCATATTTACAGTTTTTCAATTTACATTGTTATTATTCTTTTGTGTTTCTTGTTGTTTTTGTTTAATACACTTGCCATTGTGCTACCTATTAGTGAGACTTTCAATTTTATATATATATATTCTTTTTTTTTCTCTATGTGTTTTTAAAGTCAAATGTTTCCCCTGTCTTTTGAAGGTACAAATTTACTACCAACAAGAAGTTCCCTCCAAAGTTAAACGAACCAACTTTCTCGTATAGCAACATCTACTTTCTAGCATCTGATCAATGTTCTCTAAATTAGCTAAGACTGCATAGTATGTCAAACATACCTTTTAACATTTTAAGCAGATTTCTGAAAACAAAATATGCCTCTCTCATCTGATGAAACAGATAGTTAAAAAAAATTAACGATTAAATAAATAGCATCTTTTAAGCAAAGCAGCTATTGTATTTTTTCCCGTAAAAAATTTCTTCAGTTGTTTTCAAAAAAAAAAAGTTAAAAATAGAAAAACTCATCAAATTATATGCATTAATCACAAAAAAATTATTTGCAGCTCTTCTGGGTGAAAATAAAGAGCATCGAAATATGTTTTTTCCTCGTTGCCGAAAACTAAAAAATAAAAAAATCAATATACTTTAGAAAATAAATAAAAAATAATAAATTGCCCTCTTATAGGGATCCCTAACTCCTTTGTTCTCCTAACCTTACAAAAATAGGCTAAAATGACCATTAGGGTGGTTCAAAAAAGCTTTTCTTCAGCTAGAGTCCAGGGCACCCACTTTTTTTTTCTTTTTACACTTACTAATAGTATTTGCAGTAAGTTTTAGCTTCTTACTCAAATTTTAAAACCCCTTAATTTAACATTAGCTATAGCACAGAAAATGCCACAAATTTTGAAACATTTAATTTCCTCAGTAGTTTTTTTTTTTTTTTTTGTAAATAATTATTTTAATGCAATGTATATGCATATTACTAGTATATATTATAATATGCAGTATTATTTTTTCAGTTTAAAATATTTTTAACGCGCCCTCCCCATTCTTATGACATTTTCGGGAGGGGGTTGAGCACCCTCTTTCAGTTGAAATAAGAAGCTAAAATTCTTCTAGTATATTACCATCCACAAGTCTAAAAATATTGAGAGATATCCCGTTATCTAGGAGAAACTTTTTTTTACATGTATTTTTGAACCACCCTGATGACCATAGAAGTTTTTGTCATAAATTTAAACAATTTCACTTCAGGAAGCCCCTTACTTCCTTCCCGACCCTTTTACCCCAACTCGTTATCCCGGAAAATTTGGAAATCCCGAACTGTGTATAACGTGCATGTATGTATTTGCTAATTAGTGTACCCTCCTACTCCTACCTCAATATTTCTGTCATTCAGCACCAAAAAGAGAAAAAAAGGGGGGGGGGAGAAACTACCACAGCGCTCACTTAAGGGAAAAAATCTCAAAACAAAATTGATATGTTTCATTTTTTACAGCTCTTAATTTGCATAGGAGCTTACGGGGAGTTGTGGGGACTTTCGGGCTCCTGCACTTCTTTGGTAGAATTTGAGCACTGGTGCTATATGCAAGAATGGATGCTATATCGAGAACACACTGGGTCTACGAAAAGGTAAAACTCTAACGTCGCCCCATTAGAAGAAAAAATATGTCATTAGCAATGTATGTATTTTCTTCACCACTGTTATGTTGTTATCGAAAGAACAAAACGATGATTTATGCAGATAACAGTTTCACTTACCTATATATAGACGCTGCGACGTGCTTTTCGTTTACAATCATTCACCAGTCTGGCCTTGACAGCACTCACTGATGGTGGAAGATGCGAAGACCGACTGACCTGGAAGAAAAGTTAGCGACCTGCAATTCCCGCGGGAAATAGTGTGAGTGAAATCTGGGGCGATGAACACATCCTTCTCAATCTCCCACTCTACTGACCTTCAGAGACGATGCGGTTGGATTTTTATTTTCGCTCTTGATCGTGAGCAATTAACAACGTCGTACATAGGAGTATTTGGCCAATAAAACCGGACAAAAACCAAAATCCAAAAGTTTGACGAAAATTGCTTTAAACATACTTTACTTCAAGTCAGATAACTGTTCTATCATAGGACTGCAGTAAAAAAATCTCCTGTTGCATTTTCTATTGCAAAAATTTTTGATGCCAGTCGCTGAAGTTTACCTGTACGCTAGTCGGAACTTAGATATTGTTGGAACCTCTCGCTTTTGCTTTCGACGCTTTTCATGTTAAGTATCCGTTTTATTGTTACTGTATTTGAATGCGATGAAATTTACTAAAACAAACTTTTGAATATCGAAGAGGGAGGTATGTGGCTCCATTTAAAATTTAGCTTCGTTGAATTATTTTAACATTTGTCATTTTTTTACTCTGTGAAATTAAGTCAAAATTTGTGTTTATTTTTCACTAAAAGTTTTAGAAATTAAAGTTTTTGTTTATTTTCCTGGCCGAGTTGGGCTGTACTTTTGTTATGGGAATAAAATATAGACTGTCTGCTATGATATTCTGTAAAAACATCTTCTGCCTATTTCCGCCATTTTGTTTTTTAGGAATTTAAAGTTGGTGAGTAAAAAAGGCTTAACTATTTCAAGTTCATATATTTTTCTTACTTCTTTATAAATTCTACTGAAACTGTCAAGTCTTTTTTCAGAATAGGATTATACGATATCATGAAAGAGTTCAAAGACATGATACTGGATAAAAAATTTACATTGTCGTAAGGAAAGCTTGAGGAATTAGGGAAATAGGCAGATCACATATTGAGTCGTATTTTGAAATATTTTTACACCGAGTTCAATTTGTAAAGAGGCATCTGAATGCTGTATTGATGATCGTTTCTTGGGCTAAGATATTTCATTACTGGTAGACAAAATCTGCGCAATTAACAGAAACCATCAAAGTCCTTTTAAGAACTAAATGGTAAAACTAAAGAAATACAAAATCAGGTACCGTTGAAGAGATGACAAGTGTAGTTGGTATAAGCCAGTGCACTATAAAAACAGTGATAAATCCAAAATAAGAAAATAACTAGATTCTTTACCAACCGGATCAACTAAACTTCGAAAAATCTATTATGTCCTGTATAATAATCTAACTGTTATTATGAAACAGACACCTCAAGAAGCTCTCGCGATCTTTGCAGACAGAGATTTCCCTAGAAGGCAGTGGGAAGAAATTAAAATGATAATAAAAGCAATTAGCCTTAGATGTTCATTTGCAAAGAGTGTTTAGAAGGAATGTTACCCGGATGAGGACCCAGTACGAGTAACAGATATCGTCTCTGAAATTCAACTTCACGCACAGCTTGACCACGATGGGTTACGACTGTATAAATATAATAGTACAGGGAGGAGAAACATCTTCAGAGGGAAAGAAGTAAACTATGGTACTGATATAAAAGAAAATAGGACTATGGTGGGTACCAGAATACACAATATAAACAAAAATTTTAAAACATTACCGAAAACGATGCAAATATTAAACAGAGCTCACACTACTAGTTGTAATATTGATGGTGAAGGAAACAAAATTACAAAGTATTATTCCATCCTATGTTAGATTTTGTCGACCTGTACGACTTAGGTTATCACCGTATGCCTAAAAGTATACATAAATTTTTGATGCCAGTCGCTAAAGTTTACCTGTCAAGCAATCCAACCAATTGCTCCGTTTTCAGAGAAGGCAGCTGTAACTCACAGTAAGCCCGAGCAGCATCACCGAGTATATTTTTCACGAGTGGATTGTAACAGATGCAGACTAAACATACACTTAGAAAATTCTAACCCCTACAAAAGAAGTGGTAGAAGACCCAGGTAGCTCTAAAGAACGAAATCGTTTTCCATAGAAGGAGTAAATATGATGATCGCTAGATGCAAGAACGCAGTAATAAATACTAGATGAGCAACCGTTTAATTCCAATAAGTGTATAGAAGAGAAAAAAAGGAAAAATATCTTTTTTCCTTTAAATAAACACCTTATTTTGATCGAGTAGCAAGTTTCAGTGCATTATATGACAAAAAATTGCATCAACTAATTTTGTCCGGTTTTTTGATACGAATACTCCTATGTGCGTCGTGGAGAAAGAAAATTTGGAGCAGAATCATTCGTAACAACTTTTTTTCAAAACATTTGTTGGAAAGCAGTTCAAATTCAAAAATATTTGCCGGTCAACAAATCTGCGGGTAAACCTTCATTTTTTTTTTCTTTTCAACAAATTGTATTATAATTCATTAGCATGAGGTTTGCAAATGCTATGAGAGAGAAGGAGGTAACGTCAGAAAGGCACTCAGTCTTCTGTAGGGAAACTAATTTAACCATTTAATTTCAAAAGCAAACATTTCTTAAGCTCCATGCAGGGCCGTAGCTAGGCATTGATATAATAAGGTAGGTCTTGATTTGCATGACAGATCACTCAAAACTATTATGAATGGGTAATAAATTTACACATCTTGTTCATGTCCCAGAGCCGTCACAAAATTAAAAAATGATTTGGATGACTTTGACAAACCCTCTTTTTTAACAGAATATATTCTGTTCGCTTAAAAAAAAGAGGGGTTGTCAAAGTTATAGGATAAGTTTACATTAATCCAAAACAAGAACAGTAGAATTGAATTATCAATGTAAAAGTAGGTTTGGAAAATCGTTAAATCCTGAAACTCAGAAATGTTGTAAGAAAACATAAGTAACATGGCAGAGTACCTCAAAGAAAGCCCTATCAACAAAGAAAATCAACGAGCAAGGCTGGTATTTGCTAAAATGTATTTAAAAGCAGACAAGAATTTTAAAAAAATGTACTTTTGCTTTCAAGATGGTGCCCTTTTTTCCCCTTCCCGTCGTCTTGTTTTATTTGCATATTAAAGTAAACATCTGTAAACATGCAGTGTGTCCCACACTTTTTTGACAGACTGCATATATGCAGGGTTGCCAACTTTGGAGGAACAATTTGAGGAGCACCAGTGGTGATTTTGAGGAGCAATTAAAATTTTGCGAAGCAGTTTGTTATTTTGAACAAAAATGAATAAAAATAAATAAAACCGCTTATCTAAAATTCTTTTTAAGCTTTAATAATAATTTTAAGTACTAGTATAAAAATAATTATTTTTAAATTAGTAAAACATCACTAAACACTATTTTAATCTTTGAGCATGAGCATCTTTAATTTCCGATATTTACATCTTTGTCATGATAAAATAGCAAAGTATAATTAAAATTAATTTAATTTTGTTAAAATCTTCATGAGCCATAACTTTGGTAAGCCTGACAAGTATCAACACTTAATTTAACATATTGTGTTGGCTTAAATTAACTCGGAGTAACTGAATAACAGTTTTGAATGAGCGTGGCAGTCTTCCGCAAAAATTTAAGTATAAGAAAGGTTGAAAATAACAGTCTGCACAAAAATATTTATATCTGAGCGGCAGAATGGCATAATAGACAAAAATGAAAGAGTGTTGCAGAAGCAGATGCAATTGGATTTCAAAATGCGTCAAAAATCAACCTTCCAATTCAATTTAATCCACACCACAAACACACACACACGCACACACACACACACAAATCACTTTTTCTTTCCAACCAAGAAAGAACACGAGCGTCAGAAAAACACGTATGGGAAGATCGCAGCGGAAGGGAGGTGAGGGGTATTTGCTATAGAGTTACTAAGGTACTCAACTATATGGTTTTTGCGCGATCGCATGAAAACGCTCGCCCGGGGAATGTGCGTGGTATAACAATGAGCGTACAAGTCTTTAGCAAACAATAAAATTTAAGAAGGGTTAAAAATAGTTTTTTACAAGATGTTATTGATGTTTAGGTAGTAGGATATGTCATATTAGACAAAAATGAGCGAGTGTTACGGCAGGGGTGGATTTACAGTCTATTCAAGGGGGTGACGGTTGGAAACCGTAAAAGCCAATTCTTCCACTCAAACCCGTCATGTGGGGGGGGGGGCTGGGAATCAGTGTCCCCCCCCCTTTATCCTGTATTTTAGATACTAATCGCCCCTCACGAACTTATCGCCTCCTTGAAGTGTTAAATCTCCCCTTTGGAAGTTATCACCCCCAGAGTTGCCACTGTTCTAAATCATAGAAAAATGTACTATCATACCAGTATAGTGTATTCCATGGAAGAAAAAGGTTGGAAGACATATATAAAATATAAAATTATTAAAATAGGGGGGAGAGTCGAGCTTAGATTCAAATGAAAAAGTGGGTAGCGTTGTCCATCCTCGACTACACAACTGTCTTAACTTAATTTAAAGCAAATTTGTGGAATGTGCTTGATTGAACGTAGTTAGGGATAGCTAGTAATTCCTTCAATTCTATATTATTCGTTTTAGAAAATGACGGTTATGGACCATGGAGGGGCGGTTGCCCCATTAGTAAATCCGCCACTGTGTTAAGGAAGCGGATGTAACCGGATTTCGAAATGCGTAAACGTCAAAATTTGCAACAGTCTCTCCATCTACGGAATGAAGTTCTTGCGTGGGAACATGAAGGACGATTTCTCTGCATATAATATGCAGAGAAAGAGAATTAGCAATATGACAATAGAGATGTAAAGTAGTATTCCCAAAAATACACGAGTATGGGGATCTAACTACGAAAATTATCAAAATTGTAGCTCCAAAAACTCAATTTTATACGATCTTCGGTGATATTAAAGGGAGGGAAGGTTCAGAGGCCAGGCTGTTGTAGACCATTTTGCTTTTCGAAAAACGCTATTTTTTTTCATGGATGCTTGAACATAAAATGGACGATAACGCAGCACCAAATATAGATAGAAATATTTGGTAAAAAGCATTTTGAAGTACATTAGTTGCTGTTTAATAAGATATGCAACTTGACTAATTTCAGAAAAATTCTAATTTTTAAAAAATGAAATTTAAATTTTAAATTCAAATTTCTCTGAAAAGGTATAATGATTTTTTTTTTAATCTCAAAAATTTGTTTGTATTTTATATTTATTTGTGAAACGTTTCAAGCTGGGATCTCAATGGGATCATATTTTTATGAATTTTTAAATTAAATTTGACTTATAAAATAATGACATTTTTCAGATTCTAACTAGTTTAATATGGGGTTCTCTTACTGGGGATGGTCTAGTAAGTAGTAATTGATCATGTCTATGCTTGAAATGAGCTGACATGAATTTGTAGATTGGTAAGCTCCCCCCCCCCCCCACCACTTTTAATCTTTTTTTTTTTTTTTTTTCAAAACTTTTCAAAATGTAAAAAATAAATAAATAAATAACCAAAATGAATTGTAAACTTATTGAAAGATGGTAAATGATCTTCTTCAAAGTAAGAAAAAGCGCCCCCCCCCCCCCCCGCACCATCACTTTTTTTTCCAAAACTATTTTCCAAATGTAAAAAATAACTAAATGAATAAAATAAAACAAAATGAATAGAAAACATATTAAAAGCTGGTAAATGTTCTTCTTTAAAGCAAGACGAAGTACATTACCCTCCCCCTCCCCCACCACACATACGATTAACACTATACTTGTATCACGCCTCACCTGATGCTTTTTTTTTTTCCAGACCAAGTGTTTCTTTTTCAATCCGAACTTCGCAAAGTGTACTTGATTAATTCACTATCTGATAAGGAAAGTTATGATTCATTTCATCTCCTACCTATGCAAGAACTTTCAATTTTGGAGGGAGGAAAGAAATAGTTTGCCTCAGATCATAGCAAAATAGGGTGTTGTTTCAGTGTTGTTCCATTCTTTTCACACTAAACTAAAAATAAATCCAAGTATCAGATCATACGTCTGTCCGCATAAAACTGTCTTTCTACAACACTTGGAGTGCAGCTGTTTTTTTTTTCCTTTAATGCTAGTTTTCTTTTTAATTTCAGTTGCAAAGGAGAGCAATGCAGCGAGATCTATTTATACATATATTAAAAGCAGTTATAGATCAAAAAAATTTTGCTAGTTTGAGCATAACCTTCCATGTTGTTATGCTTCATTCCAAATTGCCCCCCCCCCCTCCCCCCTACCGTCCCACCACAGGCGGATTTAGGCTGCGAATTCTGGGGGTGCAACAATATAGCAGTGGGGTAGTTTAGGGAGAGGCGGAGCGGGTGGTCCGCCCGGGGCAGCGATTCAGCGCTTTTGGTGTGAAAAAAAATCAAATAAGGGAATCATACTTTAAATCTAATGCTGAAGGCAAAGGAGAAAAACAAAAAAAAAAAAAAAAAACCTTTGAAATGTAAGGTTTTGGTATGACTGAACGATCATTTCAGTGTTCAAAGTTGAAATATTTCCGTCGTGAGCCCTTGAACCTTCCTCATTCACTTAATGTCTTTAAATGTAAGTCCTTAAATTTTAATTCAACACTTAAATTGTATTTTTAAAACTTAAATTTCGGAAAATATTCAAATATGTAATATCAAATATATTTCTGAAATATAGCATCTGTTTCTGTATATAAATATCAAATATATTTCTGTAAAAGTTGTTTCTTTGCCAGTGCTGAATTAATGCTGGGAAAACAAATTATTGTAACTTTGTTACGGAATAAAAGTTGACTCTCTATCGTCCCCAAAGGCTTAAATTGACTTCAATTTTGATAAAAATTCGGTAGAGAACCCTATTCCCCCAAAAGTTACTTTTAACTGTAATTTTTGATGCAAATTCAGAATATTTCTCCGAGATAGGCGCCTGATCCCGCCCCCTTCATTTTTGTAGGAAGAATACGGATTAAATTAATTTCCCTTTCTACCTTAAATGAAGTTATCTATTTTGAGCGATAATTTTCAATGCTTTAATGTATTAGATACGTCTCAATGAAAAGGTGGCAAATAGAGGAACCGTCCCGGGCGACAGAAACTGTAGCTACGCCATTGCAATACAGGGGATAGGGGGGGGGGATACAGCACTGCAAATGGCTACTAAATCTGCTATTTTGACGACAAAGGCGACTATTTTGATGACAAAAGCGAGTATTTTGCAATCAATCGTAAAACACAGCGACTATTTTAGTAAGTGTAACTAAAATTCATAAAAAAAGCTTGTTTTTTTTTCCTCCTAAAAGAAAAAAATTGTAAAAAAAAATTAAAAAATTGCTCTTAAGTTTACCCCCAGTTACCACGAAAAAAAAAAAGAAAAGTTTTACCGCGTTTAATTTTTGAAAACAATTGTTTTAAAAAGTGAGAAAATGAAATGTAATAAAACATTCACAACCAGAAAAAATGCAAAGTTTATATTTTTGTATAAAAAAAAGTTTCGTAAAGTTTCGTCGCGATCGTAAAAGATCGCAATTTTCGTAACGGTATCGTTTTTGTGAATGCGATTTTTGTAAAGGATTAGTTTTTGCAATTGCGATTTCTGTTTCGCAACTATTTTTTTTAAACTGTTTTTTCGTTTTTAATTTCTTTTATTCGTACTATACATTCTTTTTTTTTAAACGAGAGCTAATTTTCTTTCGATCGAAAATATGAATGTGACGCTTCGAGCTCTTTTTATACAGTCAGTATTTTAATGTTGACTTTAATTAACAGTCAGACAGTGAGAAAAATATACTAGAATCTGTCAGTGCTGGTTTCTCTAGTGTTTATTTGGGTTGGGCTAAAATTTGGAAAATATTTTTTAAAGTTTTCCTTTTTAAAGGTTGTTTGGAGAAAATTTACCCCACTTAGGTCTGTCCCACTTCTTGGCATTAAAATGATGTAAATGCTTTTTTCTATTTTTAAATAGGAGGCAATTTTAGAAATTATTTTCTGTATCTGGTTACTATTTTGGAGACTATTACTCATATTAAAGGCAACAAAAGCAACTAATTTTAGTAGCGGAACTCAGTGATAGCACTGCCCCGCCCCCTTCAGAAAATTTTGAAATTTTGCAGTGGAAATGTTGGTTTTCAGTTGATTTTATTGTACTGTTTACTGGAATGATGTGTAAGGACTTTATATTGTTTTTGAGGAAGTATATCACAATAGCCATATTTTTTGACTTTATTAGCCATGGTTGTTTCAAAGAAAAAGAAAATTGCAATGTTATACCAATACATCACGGGACGCGGGAGCGTCCCAGCCGCCAAGAGAACCAAACGTCAGCAGCCAACAAAAGCAAATCCACCGCCTAGAAAGATGAAAGAAAAAAGCGACCAAGGAACAGTTTGCACGACAGAACAAGTTGTGGTTTTCTAGGTTTTTCACGCCTCTGCATCTCAGCCCCATAAAGACCCCCGGAGTTGATTTTTGGTATACTCAATCTCTAGTGGCCCCTGACGACATAAACCAAAATAGAATTCCCGGGACAGTCAGGGGGAGGAGGAATTCAAGTTAGAAAATCGCTGTTCAAAAAAGTTTTCGCTTTCTTTGACAGTAGGGCTACAGCCCAGAAGAAAAGACGAATCAAGCTGAAATTTCGCACACAAAATCCTTGTGCCCTACTGATGTGTCTTTTGTGCCATTTGACCCCCTCCCCCCTCGTTCTTACCCCCCAAATTGTACCTTCCCGGGGTTCTGTCACAGCCCCCCGGGGGGGCTATGGTAATGATTTTTGGGATACATATTTTTGGGGAGTCATTGAGTACATATACGAAAATTCAACCCCCAGAGACATCATGAGCTGGAGTAATTAAAGTTTGAAAATCACTAATTTCCATTAAATTCTTATGCACTTACTCTCAGATCATAGGCTTTGTTAATCTCTGCCTGCAATTGCAAGGTTAGAACAGATCTAACAGCTGTTCAAAGTTGTCGTAGGAAATGACATTCAATCAAGACTGAAACAGATCCAACAGTTGCAACTAGACTTTAAATCGCGGATATCTCAAATTTGCCACAGCAACTGCGCACGCGCCGGGACTTGGCTCTTTGGGCTTTCTGTTTTAAGATTCCATGTTGTTTGTTTACATTTAAGCGGAGAAACAAATTAATGAATGAGATAAGAATGCTGACCCCCCCCCCCCCCCCAGTTTTGCTGATACTAAATTTCCTTCACCCTGTTTTTAAGTTTTAATATATGTAGCGGGGGGGGGGATTTTTAAATGTCGGTGCGAAACTGTGGTTAAACCATTAGAATATTTGCGTGACATATTATATGAAACTAGACATATATGAATATGATGCATCTTACTTTATAATTTAAACCGAAAAATAGGCCTTTTTTGGGTTTGCTTATTTTCTAAATTAATGCATTTTTCACAAACATAACATATTATGAATTGAAATGTATGAAATACGTGTGTGGATATCCGTGTTTTGCAATAATTTGTTAACAGACAAAATTTTTGCAATTAATTTAATCAAGACTTTTAAAGAGCTCAGTCTGCGTGCAGCAGTTGCTGTGGCAAATTTGGGATATCCGCCATTTGACGTCGAGTACAGCTGTATAAGCTCTTCGGACACTTACAAATTTAAAATATTTAATGTCTTTTTTTTTTTTTTTTTTTGCTTGGTAATAACATGCGTTATTTCGTCTTTTTAATGAACTTTTAAACAAAACTAGGTATTAAACAAGACAAAGACCTCCATCAAAAGAAAGATAAATCTCCAAACACACAATTAAAATTATCCCATAAAAAGTAAAAAATTTAAAATGTAAATACGATGTTTTTTCTTAAAACGTAAATACGATTTAAGAAAAAAAGTCACAAAATCAAAAGTGAAAAGCTAGATTAAAATAGCCTGCAAGTTGTAAAACATTTATAAAAACCTTCATGAAAATGTTGAATAATCAGTCAAATAAAGAAACTAATAGAATTTGTTGTGAAGTTGTAAAATACTCGAAAACAATATAATTTAAAATCTAGTATTTTATTATCCAAGAAGTTTTCTATGCAACAGAGAGGATACAAGGGTTGCAATAAAAATCAAACAGCCCAATTCTCGCAAAACGAACATAGAATCTCAATAAACTTGGAAGAATCTCAATAAACTTGGAACAATAAACTTTCCTTGGTCAGGAAATAACTTGAAGCAAAATTAGGCTTGCCATTACTGTTCCTTAAAAACACCAAACAGTGTTGTTTCAACTGAACATTTTCTGACTTGAAATTCTCAATTCTAAAAATACAGACAAAGTAATAATATCAATGCAAAAAGATGTGATATCTCATCAAAAACAACCCTGTTGTAAAAATTTCCCCGCCAAGAAAACCTTCCGCACAAAAAAGAAGGGCCTTCATCCTAAAATCCAAAACCCTCAGCCTTAAAAAGTTATGATATCTAGTTTTCCCGCCAAGTATCTGCCAAATTATCATCCTCCCTGTTCTCGTCTTTCATCATATCTACTTCCGTTAGAACCTTCTCCCACCTTCAACTCTTCAGAAATCTGTATAGATCCTTTAAATTGTTTAGCCTGTTTGGCGGGAAGCTTTTTGCTCACCAAGCAACCACTTCACTTTGAAAAGCAGGGTTGTTTTTGATGAGATACCGAATTACAGAGTACAAAGTTATTATATAATACAGCGCTGAAAAATAATTAAAGGAATGTTTTTATTTGATTTATGTAATTATTTATCATCTTTCTTTTTTAAATGGAAAAATACTTCCTTTTAATTCGTGTAGCACAATTTCTCTCGCACTGGCATGTGTGGTGCCCGGTTCAAACAATAAGTTGCCTATTATAGTATTTTTAAGTTTGCTTTCAAGTAAATTGCATTTAGCTGTAGAAAAATATAAGTTGTTTTTACTAAATTCTTGAGGAGAAATATATATTATCTCCTGATAAAATATATTTCATTTAAATTTTCTTTGAAAATCCAACCAAAATTGTTGGGGGTGCGGCGCACCCCCTGGCACTCCCGTAAATCCGTCCACGCGTCCCACTTTCCGAAAGAAAAAAAAAAAAGATTTAAATGAGTGGTTCTATTTGTCTGTTAAAGTTTTTCTGACTTTTAGTTTTATGACCCCCCCCCCCCCCCCGCATTTATAAGCCTTAGCCACTACTGATGTTTAGCAGCGGGCGTCCCAGTTTATTATGATTATAACTATTACGTGTCAGCTTTTTTTTTTTTTTTTTGAATAGTTTTGAAAAAAAAAAAGATAAAAAGTGGTTGTGTGGCGGAGAGGGGGGGGGGCGGGTGCCAATCTACAAATTCATGTCAGCTCATTTCAAGCATAGTCATGATCAATTGCTACTTACTAGACCATCGCCAGTAAGAGAACCTCATATTTAACTAGTTAGAATCTGAAAAATGTCATTATTTCATAAGTCAAATTTTATTTAAAAATTCATAAAAATATGATCCTATTTAGATCCCAATTTGAAACTTTGCACAAATAAACATAAAATACACACACATTTTTGAGATTTTTTTTTTTAATTCATCATACCTTTTCTAAAAAATTTGAATTTAAAATTTGAATTTCATTTTTTAAAAATTAAAATTTTGCTGAAATTAGTCATGTTGCATATCCCATTAAACAGTAACAAATGTACTTTAAAATGCTTTTTACCAAACCTTTTTATCTATGTTTGGTGCTGAGTTATCGTCCATTTTATGTTCAAGCATCCATGAACTAGTATGTTGTGGCCATCACGAAACTTTCTTCTATATCTTTCTTGTGAATTCTGATCAATCCCTATACTTGAAGAGAATGCAATATTCCCAGCAACAACAAAAAACAAAAAAAAATAATAATAATAATAATAAAGAAAATTAATTTGAATTCTGAAATTTTGAATTCAAATTATGTTTTTTGCAATCACGAACTGAGACAGGACCCTACTCATTGGAGTTATTTCTTCTTGAAACGGCTCCCCCTCCCCCAAGCCTGCCTCTCCTCCTGGGCGGTTACATGTGCATAGTTGTGTGTGTGTAGACCTGTGTGTATGCACATAGGCATGTGTGAGGGTATGTGTGTGAAGTCGTGTGTGTGTGTGTGAACGTGCGTGTGTGTGGGACATGGACGCCTCCGACCAGGAGAAGCGGGTAGCTCAAAATCGGAGCAGCCGCGCCGCGCCGCGCCGCACAGTGGGGCCGAATGGCCAAAAAGTGGAAAAAATTCAATATCTCGAGAACGGGTTAACATAGAAAGCTGGGGACGGTCTCGTTCAAAAAAGAACAAAAAAATACATAAAGTTCAACTGTTTTTATTGACATTTTGAAGTTAATTAAATAACTAATTAGGAAATGAAAGACTATTGGAAATATAATTTTTTTTTTTTTAATTTCCGAAACAGATTGTACTTATAAAAACAAGTTGCAACAAATATTTTGAGCATATATTTAAATTAAATATTGCTTAAAATGATTCCTTCAAGGAAGCTTAAAGACCCGGAGAGTTTTAAAAATAATAAAGTTTGAGATTCTTAGTCAATAGTTGTTTAAATTGAAAGAATACATACCAATTCAAATTCAAGGAAATTAGATTAACAGTTCCTTGGCTGCCTCACTGATTTCCAGATGCTTTTTCTTTGGTTCGGGTCTCATGTTTGTAATAAAAGGATCCGAAGTCTCCAGTAGCTTGTGGAACACGTCTTCGTTGGTGGATATGCGAGACATTTTTCGCGAGTTGGTGATCCTGAATGCCTTGTAATCTTTATTCCTACTTTCTTGTGCCTCTTCCGACAATATTCCGACTGGGAGAATTGACTTCTGCACTATTTCAGCACCGTGTAACAAAATCTTATGTACTGTGGATGGCATGTAGTACCATGAATACTTCTCAATGGCCAGCTCTGCTGTTTCTTTTGAGAATAGTCGGAATTTCTCTGGGTCAATCATTGCATTGCTGTTTATGACTTCCAGAATGGTAGCGATCCGGTGGATTAGAATTTCGTCGACTCCCGTTATTGCACTTGTGACCTTGCAATCATTGAAAAAACGTCTGACTGTGTTGCCATTATTTGAAGATCCGCAACCCTGCTTAACAAAGTCCACTTTGATGCCGACTTTCTCAAGAAACTCTTGTTGAATACGTTTCTTTTCGTTTTCGTGCATGTCTCTTGTGTCTTTTGTAGTCCTCTATTTTTCGAATTTTTTGTTATATGCAATGTGAAGGATGTATTCCATACACTTGATTCTGGCGTGTAATGGAGAGATACCGAATTCGAGAGCATTCACATTAAGAGGTTTCTGTTGGATTTTTGCTAAGTCGTTCATTTCCGACGGTAAAGCATTGCATATGTAGCAGGCACTTGCAGACTTTGTATTTGTGATGGCTTGAGCTACCTTGCCGTCCAACATTGTCATCACCAACGTGTGTCGAATGCGGATGACATTAATGCCGATCACAACTTAGGTAATTTCCAACTTCTCTATTTCTTCTTCAACCCTTTTTTTTTCATCTCGTGCCAAATCAAGTGTCTCTTTCTGGAAGCTGTATCTCAAGGGCCTGCAATGTCTTGTTGAAGAAGGTCGGCCGTTTTCCCAAATCGATCCATTTTGATCAACATCAATTGGCATTGTGAGCTTCAGAGGAACTATGGACGTCATGAATAAATTCGAGTCACTTATTTCGTTATTGCTGATCGAATATTTTTGGGTAAATTCACTTTGACCTGAGGCACCGTCGAATCCCCATTTCGTTGTCAATATTAATTCATGTTCATTTAATTTTTCTAGTTCTTCTAGGGTTTTTTTTTCCAGAATTCGTTTAGCTGTATGGTCAAGCAAATTCTGCAAAGGGACAGCTGCAGATGTTTCACTAATTAACATATTATCAGGGTAGCATTGCTTCTTTGAGATGATTAATTTTTTATAACTTCCCAGACAACCACAGCCTTCCTCTGGATGACCGAAATTAATCCCAAAGCTCCAATGATAGGACCATCCTACAACTGACTCCTTTAGGAGTCCAACGGGTAACAGTGGCAGGAATACTCCCATAACACTCTTTCTCCGGAGTGCTCCTGGAACGAGCGAGTTTTCGCGCATGCATGTATTAGTTATTGCAACGCCATTTCCGATCTCCGCATTTTTGACTGCACGTGGTGATCGCGATCCGTTGAAATCCAAGATGTCTGAAAGTTAGTTAAAAGTTACTTATTTGCTTTGGTTTTATTGTTTAATGGAGAATAAACTACTATTTTTCAGTTTGGAACCTTTTTTAGATTTGTTATGAATTTGTACTTTCTTGCGGACGGATATTTCTTAACATTTGTTTGGGCGAGTGTTTTTTTTTACTGATGAATTGTTAAGTAAAGAAAATAGGATAAACACTATGTTTCTTCATCGTTTTGAAGAAACCATGAAGAAGAGAAAGCAAAGAACAATACTAGTTGAGCTACGACTTTGATGAGAAATTGTAATTAAATTCTCTTCAATGTTGAAACTTTGCTGATACAGTAAAACCTGTAAAGTTGACCACCCTTGTAAGTTGACCACCTGTCTAAGTTGACCGCTATTTTCAGGCACAGAATTAGATCTTATCATATAATGCAACCTCTATAAGCTGACACCTGCTTAAGTTGATCACTAAAGTAGTGCACCGCAAGTGGTCAGCTTACACAGGTTTCACTATCTACTACTTCAGTTGGGCATGAAAAAAAGTAAGTAAATTATTTTGACATTCACTGTACTTACTAATATCTTAATTATGTGCTGTTTAAAAATATTTGCTAACATTGTAATTACTTGTTGTTAAATATGTTGATTGACATCAAGTTATCAGTGGGACAGTTTCTGGATCAACAGTCATCCAGAAACTGTATAATAAGATACCAATAGGATCGTTTCTGGACTAGGATGAAAATGATTATCCAGAAACTATATAAGATTCGTATAGGAAACTTTCTGGATTATCCAGAAGCTGTATTATAAGGTATCAGTAGGAGAGTTTTTGGATCAATAGTCATCCAGAAACTGTATTATAAGATACCGCTGGGATTATTTCTGGATTAAAATTGTCCAAAAGACATCCTTAAGGATAGTTTTCGGAAAAAGAGGTGTTCCGTGCATCCTAAAATTGTCCTATTACTATCCAACAAGTGTCAGATGCAGGATGTCTTGTGGATGACAGCAGGAGTGTACTTTTTGACAAAGTTACGACAGGTGTAGGAGCATTATCGGACTGCCAGCGGATGTCAGATCATCCTCAAAATGATATCCGCAGGAGTCCCTAAGGATATCCTTGTGTTGTTAGGGTTGGAAAAACATGGCATCCAAGGTCTTTTACTGTTTGTCGAATCACCTCGTACTGATATTTTGTCAGATTGGCCTGGAGAAATATTGCTAATGCTTGATCGGCTGACAAAGCTTTGGGTTTATCGTGCTTTTCATGTGTCGCAGTTGCGTTAATCAAGCTTTGTTGGTACGATGCTTGACGTTTACGTATTTTATTCTTTTTGCTTCGTTCACCAGAATCATCAAAGTCTTTACTTGGTCTCCCAACACATCCTGTAGATTCCTGCTCCGGTATGTTGAAAACGTATTCATTTTCCATCCACTCGCTGAACAATTTTTTGAATCTCTCCCGGTCTCGATTTACTTTATCTTTTTTTTTTATTAAAATGAGGCAAGAAACTTTTGCTAAGAGCTGTCAGCATTAAAGAAATGCTTCCTTCGTCAAGTACAGGGTGATTTTGTCGAAGGAATACGTCGAAATTTGTACCACTCCACAAGCACTCACACAAATCAAGGTATTTAATTTTGATACAGCGCATGACTAAACAACGTTAGCAACTAGACTGAACTCAAATAAAAAAGGTTTTGACGAGGGGAAATGTTTTGTACTGAGCCAATTCTATTAACAAAATAGTGCAACAAACAAATACGTACTCTAACCCTTTCCTTTCTTTTCTGTGTTATGCTCGGATAGGCAGATAAAGGCAGGTGATTTGTGTTCTAATGTTTACTTAAGCACCCCTAGTTTGATAAATAACCTTCCCCATCGCGGAGGAAGCCGGAGCTTTTTTTGTTATCTTAGCTGTTCTCAAAGCTAATTTAAAATTCGTAACTTATGACGTTGTAAAGCGCTGTAATATTTTTTTGCACTGTTTGACTGATGAGAGGTTTAATTGACCATCGTAGAACAGGGGAAAAAATTGATTATTTTTTTCTAACTCTTTTACATTTTTTTATCACCCATCTTGAGTAGGGTGGAATTTGGTCAAACCATTAAGCTATAAACACTAAGAGGAGAGAGAACTTCCCATTCTTCTACACTGAGGCTCACGGTCTGAATTTCGAGCGAGTTTGGCAAAACCAATTGTATTATAAAACATCTTGTTTAATGGCAAAAGACCGCTTCTTTTGCCACAACGATTTGAACATATTAAGGATTTGAAAAATGCACGGCAAAAGGCTTTACATGATAAAACTTGAGTTTAAATGTTAAAAGTGCGATTCTTTTCCATACTCGCTTGAGCAAAAAACGGACCGATTAGTTCGCTCTCCTCTTTTAGTGTTAAGCTCAATGGGTCAAACTTACATAATTCTGACTTTGAGCCTAAATTAATGGGAATACCCTCGATACAGCGGCAAAATCATGCCGTTCCTATATCCTGTATCTTATATAGTGTAAGAATCATATACCAAATAATCGAAATAAGCGCTTTCGAAAATCGAATTTTTTTCCACTCTGGCACCACTTTGCGCCGCCAGCAGAGGACGGTGAGCGGTGGTGCTGCATAGGCTTCTGGTCCAAGTTGAAAAAGGCACGGACACCAAAAACGGTCAAATGAGAACAATAAGCAATCGTGATTGCTCAAAAAACTGGACGACCGTCCGAATTCCTGAATTCCCGCAAAGGCAAAGCAAAGAACGACTTGAAAGTTATTTTGAAAGCTTTGCTTGAATTAATTAGATGTTTTATTTGTTAACAAACATAAAATGGCAACAGTTATTAATTTTAAATCATTGCAATAACATTTCCGATTATTTCCAAAAAATTAAAATCACGTGAAATAAGCAGACGACAATACTACAATTTATCTTTCTTAGTGTTGCATTTATAAAGCTATTTTTATTTACACAAAAAAAAAATCAGCCCCCCATGGAGCGATTGGCGCCAAAATTGAAACAACGCTTATTTATAAATAGATTCACATTTATTCCAAATTTCATCCAGAACGTAGCATTACTTCTTGAGATATGGCACTCACAATGAAAAAAAAGCCACCCCCTTTTCAGCTTTTGACACCAAAATAAAATCAGCTCTTATACCCACTAAGGGCTACTTGCCGATAAATTTTTCTTTCATTCCGTTCATTATTTCTTGAGATACAGCAGTCACAATTGACGACAAAAAACGCTCTATAGCTCAACCCCCGTTTGAGTTATTGACACCAAAATTGAATCAGCACCTGTTCCTGTTAATGGCAACATATGGACCAAATTTTGTTTAATTCCGCCAGTTACTTCCTGAGGAATAGCAAGCACGCGTAACTCAAAAAACGTCCCACTGCTCACTCCCCTTGGAGGAATTCGCGCCAAAAACCAATGGGCAAAAGTTCACATAGGGGCACATATGTTTACCAAATTACGTTCGATTTCATGCGGTAGTTTTTGCTGTAGAGCGGCCACAAAAAACTGGTCACACACAGATGTGACACACACACACACAGACAGACAGACATTTTCCAAAAATAGTCGAAACGGACTCAGCACACCTGAAAATGTTTGAATCCGTCGAAATTCGAAAATTTGCACGAATCCAATACTTTCTTCTATATATTAGATATAGAAGAAAGTAAAAAAAGAGGGTTTTTCGAAAAATCAAAGTGTCATAAATAAAAAAATAATAGAGATAAAAATCTAAAAATTTGGACTTTTGATTACCTCAAAGGGTACAATTGATGAGCCAAATTTCAAAGAAGTACAAAAAGGTGAGGGAAAAAACTTTGGATCACTTGACATGGGTTGACCCGAATCTATTCAGAAATTATTCGAAATAGAAATTTTTAAATGCAATTTAATACCATGTTTGACAATGCTAGGAAAATGAGGTTGAGGGGCTCCCATCTGGAAAAAATTTCGGAATTGTAGTTCTAAAATAAGCAATTGTTTTTCATTTCTGATGGAAAGGAATCGCATTCGGAACTCTCCCTCAGGATTTTTAAAATAGAATTTCCAAAATAACATTTTAAGCCATCTTTGGTGATTAGTAAGAGGTGAGTTTGGGAGGAATTTTCAAAGAAATGTTTGAAAACATAAATGTTAAAAACGCATTTTCAAGTCATCTTTAACAATGTCAGGGAAAGGTATGAGGTTCAAAGACTGCATTACGGAAATGTCAAGAAGCTGAAATTCCAAAAACGCAATTTTAAATAAATCCTCGATAATGTTAGGAGAAGTGGGATTCGAATATGCAGTGCTGGAAATGTAACAAGGTGGAATTCATTTTGACTACATTTGTAAACGAGGGTTACAAAGAAAAAATCAAACGAAATAAAATAACTTGCATATCAGCGCTAATGTCTACCCACATGCAAAAAAATTGAATCTCAGATTGTCTAATTCTTCAAATTTGGAGGATTAATTTGGTGAAAAGACAAAAAAATTATAATTAAATGATGATTTCACTTACAAGTAATCCAACCCAAGTGTCAATCACCGATTAGAATAATACTTTGCACATCGATAGAACACTTGAAAATACTGAATTTTTTTTTTAATCGGGAACACTTTTAACAGGTGAAATTTCCCCCAAAATATTGGATAATTGGGATATTTGAGGGTATTATATATTCTAATACATTAAATTTAAATTACAAAAATTCAAATAATGACTGAAAGTTTGAAAAAACTAAACAAACTAAAGTTGACGTGTTTCATGATTTTTCTGAAAATACTGTTTATAGGGGTAATAAACCATTCTTCACAATATTACCCCGTCACTGTGAAGAACTCCAAAAAACAAATGCATCGTAAGAAAGTCATGTGATACAGCAATAGAAAGTTTTTTTTTCTTTACAATATTTTTGAATTTTCATTCTACTATAATTAGGAAATAAAATAGTTATTTGTAAAAACACTTTTCTTTTTTTTTTTTTTTTTTTTTTTTGCACATTTTGAGTTTTTTTACAGACCAGATCTCGTCAGCGCTAATTTTATATTAGCTACCAGTTTGTTTGGCGGTCTTGGCTTCCTTAAGAGGTTTTCCATCTCCGGCTCAGTCACTTTCCTATGCCGGGCTGATGAGTGCTTATAAGCACGAAACTGCAGTTCTCGGCTAGAAATAACTGAGCTGGCAGTGTATTTCAAGAGCATTAGTTTATAAACACAAAAACTATTTTTAATATACCACACATTTTTTAATAACAGTATCAAATTTGTAAACCATTTTGTATTATCATGTACCTTGATCCCCAAAGCCACTTTCTTTTTTCTTTTTTTTTTTTTTTTTGACGGGAATCAACAACATTTTTAATGATGAATTAAAATATTTCCAGAGGTGATGCACAAACAGAACAAAATATTTTACCGTTTCACTTTGCCCAGGGGTGAAAATTGCAAAAACTCTTAAGATGGAAATATCTAAAGTAAATGAGCTGATGTGTGCATCACATGACTTCCTTTTACACCAATTTTATGAATTTTAATCAACACTTTCAGAAAAACACCAATACCATAACTTTACCTGATTCGGACGTGTCACTCACATTAAGGAATCTAAAAACATTTCTAATATTAACTAGTTTGTCGCAAATAGATGCAAAAAAAAAGCGTTTTAGAGATCATGTGTCCCAATATTGACAATTTTACCATGATTTAATGGATAACTCTCTATACATCACCAATACCACCAAATTGTTCCACAAATTATAACATCAATTGAGTTTGCACTGAAATTTACAGATTTTCCCCCAAAAGGTGTATAAAACCCCTTTTGAAGCATCCAAATGCAACCAAAAGGGGAGGTGCACATAGGCGGATTTAGGACTGAGTTCCTGGGGGGGGGCAGGATTTTTTTTTTTTTTTTTTTTTTTGAGCAATATTAGTTGTAATCAAGGCTGGATTTAGACTTCATGTGACCCTAAGCTATTTCAGGTTTTGAGTTTTTTTTTTTTTTTGTAGTCCAGACAGCTTTTCTGTCGGTGGCAAAAAAGGCCATATTTTAAAGCCCCCCCCCCCATTACGCATTATACATTTGGTATATGATGGGAAATAGTGTCCTTTTTAAGTAGTGTATAGAATATCCCCAATTTTAAAGGGTCAAAGGGTTTCCCTCCCAGAGGAATTTTTGTAAAATAGATATGAAGTTCTGCATTTTTAAGCCTTATAAGGGGTAATTGGAACCTCAAAAATCTCAGAAAAAAATAGCAAAATACCTCTTTTGTGAATTACGATGATACAAAGTAAAAATTGTTTTCGTGTTGGAGAATGAGTGACAGCAGTCCTCAGAGAGAAAAAGCGAGGGAGAATAGAAGGTTTTGCATTGTTATTTGCTTACAACGGCTGTCGGTTCAATTCAATTAGTTTTTGATCACGTCTTCAATCCACCCATAAATACAACAATGAATTAAATACAAAATGATCAATAGTAAAAAGTGCTTTAAAAGAAATGGTGTACAGATTTGGAAAATAGGTAACAAGAGAGTAACATGCTGCTCATTTGAACAATTCATAATTTATACACTTGATAATAAATGAATTTGAAGCACTCATTGCTTAGGAATTTCAAAAATTCGTCTAATCAGTTTCAAGGACTTGAGAACAATTAAAACTATTCTGGGCTTCATTTGCCCTTTCCAGTCTCTGAAATTTAGTACTAGATTTTACAGTTTTACAGTATTGTTCTAACTTTGTAAGATACAATTACTTTAAGTTTAAAAGAAAAAATATATATTGAGTTTTCATTTCAACAACGTTTTTCTTCAATTACAAGCAGTGCAGAAAACGAGTGTTTTCTTTTTTTTTTCTCGTGCTGAACATATTAACAAGATGCATTAGAAGTAAGATAAATGCAAGCAGTACATTAGAATTTCCAAAATACTGCACTGCATTCAGGATGAAATAAACAGTAAGATATGAAACGTGAGAACCATGATTTTTGCATTTTTGATTCAGGATGAGGCAAGGAACAAAATTTAACATACTGCGGCATTTATCTCTCTACCCCCTCCCATTTGTGATAAATGTTTAAATTTATGGTTTGTATCCACACTATTCCAAAGTTTTCAAACACTTTAAAATGAAATGTATTTTTTCAAGTAATTTTCTTTTCTTTTTTTTTAAATCTTTATTTCAGATTCTAATTTGTTGAAATAGTCGTTGATTATTTCAAGATTGCAGCTGAATACATAACTCGTTCAGTCGATATTTTCACTTATGGTTTAGTCTTTAAAAAGTGTAACTTTTGAGTCGCACGCCTTTCACAGTAAAAATTTAAAGGAACAATTCATCTAACAATGCTTTTTAATTTCATCAAAAATCTATCTATTTAAACCTGCCAACATTTTTTTAATAATAATTTTTATTTTAGTACATTTTCTTGGTTCACAACATGTGAATTCTCACCTCCGTGGCATGTTACACACTTTGTGTGACTGTTTAAGTTGCATTATAACTTGTTTAATTAAAAGTATATACTTATTTATTTATTTATTATTCCTTTCACAAGTGACTTAAATACCAATTGTTTAAATATATTTAGTTTCTAATATTGTGTTTTGGTTCGTTTTAGTAGGATAAGGAGTTGTGTCACACTATAAATTCTCACCTCCGTTACTGAAGCACAAAGTGAAATTCCTCGTTAACACGTGGCAGTAAGGAGATCAAATTTTATTTTCCATGATGCAAGGGAGCCCTCTTGTTTATTTTCAGCCATAGTAGAAGTTGTGAGATTTTTGTCGAAAAACAAGAGGATAGATTTTGCTTTAAAAACTAAGTGTGGTTACTGTGACTTCTCACCTCCGTGAACTTGAATTTCAGGGATGCAAATTAATGTAAAAAAAATAAGTGAACATGTTTTCATATGCTTTACATGTGCAGATTGTAGCAACGAAGAAAAAAAATATTTCCTTGAAAAATGTATCCGTATTAGGCCTATAATAATGTAAAATTCCTCACCTCTGTGACAGACCTTATCAATGTCATTATTTCTGAGGTGAAAATAAATGATGGCGGGGAAATACATCAATCTTAGGTATTCTACCAAAATTTTAAATTGCCGGTATATTCTCAAATTTACTAAATACTATTTTTTAACACATTTAAACTAAAAGGACATCTACTAATTAAGCTGTACTTTAATTAAGAGAGCTTAACATTAGAGTCCCACTAATCATTAAAATAGCTAATTGTTTTCACAGTTAACAAAATTACTACTTTGATACTAAATTAGCCACGATTTTTAAACATTAAAAGTTTTTTTTTTTTTCCGTGAACAAAGAATTTTTAATTTTCTTTATTTATGAGTAAAATTATTGGAACCTTGCTTGGCCATTGTTTGTCGTTACTTCTAGTAGGTAACACTTTCATGTAAGAATTAAAAAAAAAAGAAAACAAAAGGCTTCGAAATTGAAAAATATTTGAATTAAAAAGTTACCTTTTCTGGAGAATGACCCTTACTTGCCCTAATGGTTTTCAGTTCAAAGTAGTTGTTTTTAACACATTTCAGCATCCCAGTGACCACTTTACTACTTTTAATACATTGTATGGTTTCCCCCCCCCCCCATTTAGAAATGGACAGTCGCTATTCTCTTCATTTTCGCTTCTGAACTATTCAAAAAAGAAAAAAAATCATAATTGTTTCTTTTAAGATTTTGGAAGGTGTATTGTTACTATGTATAAAGTCCTCCCAAGACTGGGGGGGGGGGCATTGCCCCCCTTCGCCCCCCCATAAATCCGCCCATGGCAGGTGCACAACTAGACCCCACTAGCAGTCTACATACCAAATTTTAACTTTCTACGGCATATCGTTTTTGAGTTATGTGAGATACATACATAAATCATGAGAAAACTTGTGCTAATTAATTCGGGAATCATCAAAATGGACATTTCAGGCATCCATACATACATGTGCATGTGCAATCAGGCCAGAAATACAACTCAACATTCAGTCATTTCACATAAAAAAATGGGATTAAAAAATCACTTCACTTTTTATGCAGACCAAAAACACTCTAAAATGCTGAAAAAAAATAAATTTATTGAACAATATTTACAAGATGAACAAGTTTTACAATTTATCAGGGCACAATTATGTTAGTTCATCTTCCAGATTTCTGAATCTATATGCTGCATTATTCCTTTCAGAGTTCATGCCTAAAAAGTTATACATTTGTGCCTGCAAATAAATTTCAAATACTCAGGAAAGGGTCAATCCATACAGCTTCGACGGATGAGTGCGCTCGACCATTTTTAATTTTTTTTGAAACTCATATCCCAAAAAGATGCACATGAATGATGTTTAAAACCACTTTCATTTTTTCTCTAACCTTAACCCTCGATTTTTCAGAAGTCATCAAAAGTCATTTTCGTAGTCAAAAATGGGACTTTTAGTCCTTTGCATTTTGGCTCAAATCTAATTGAATAACAATCATGTCAGCAAATTTTACATTTTGATGTTAAAGTACATAAGATAATAGTCTCACACACTGAGTTATGTATCTGTAACTTAATAATTAAAATAATGGCAGCAAGCCAAAGTTCAAGGTCAAATGTAAAATTTTTACTAATTTCAAAGGGTCATAACTCGCTTAGAAAATAAAAACACAAACTGAAATATGGCAAAAACTAATCACTAGAGTCACACTAATGAGAAAATATAGCTGTAATTGAGTGTTTGTTTACCCTAAAATTACAACCCCTCAAAGATCAGAAAATTGACAAAAATGACATTTTTAGATCCCTGTAAACCAAAAGGAGATGGAATTAAAAATAAAATTTTTCAGCCAATCGAATATTCCATTCTAGTACTATGCATGTTATAAATATTGTTTTGTGTGTTTGGTTTGTAAAAAAAGATAAGCTGTTCGAAATTGTGTTATTTATCCAGTTAACTCATTTTGAAAGGAGCACTAAATCATTGAATTAGTTATTGTGGCATGTTTTTTATCTATAAATGGGCTCTAAAGTATTGCAAGACTATTTTAATTATATTCTAAAAAACAAAAAAAACAAAAAAAAATCACTTAAAAAAATATTTAAATCATTTTTTGAGTAAAAGTATTTTAAAAAATGAAAATTAATGACCATTTTTTAGTTTTAATTACACAAAAACAATGAAACTTTTTTTTTATGTCAGAGTATCATAAACAATCGGAAATTCTTTCTAAAGTTTTAAACTGTTCAAAATTGTGTTATTTGTCCAAATAACTCAACACTAAAACATAAAGAAAAAATATGAAAACAGCATTACACGATTCTTAAATTATGTATATTATACTCCATATAATACAAAAACTAAAAATCATATTGCAAATATAGAAAATAAAATTTGAATTTGATAACACATGGGTTATACAGTCATTTTTTGACCTTTTTCTGCAGATGATTTTTTAAAATTATACATACCTCTTCATGTGTATTGCTACTGGACAATAATTTTACTTTGAGTGTATTAAAACTCGTTGGAACAAAGCAATGATTAGCTCTTCCATTGGGAATTCTATTTGCTGAGTCAAACCTTTCTTGGAGCATTTTTTTCAGCTAAATCAACATTCTGAGCGCTTACGTAGATAAATTTGATGCCTGTAATACCTGAAGTGCAAAAGTTATACATTTCCAAAGGAGTTAAAATATAACTTCCAGTAGGTCTTTGCAAGCTGGCCTTTAACAATTCTTTTAACGGCTCCTCCGATCCCCTCACATGATCCTTTACTGAGTGAGGTTGCATAGAAATGCCATTCAGCTTTCAAGTTGAAATCTGCTTCGTGATGACATAAATTTACAAAGTTCTTTCTATTTTTGTAATGTGCGCTAGCTCCATCTGTGAAATAATAAACTTTCTCCTAGTTAGGAATGTGAGATTTTACAATTTGTAGTAGTTCTTTTTGAAAAGCAAAAACTGCAACTGTAGTGTGGCGCAAATAGTCACTTATTATGCAAAAGCTATTGGTTTGTAACTCATTTTTTTCTATCTTTGTAATAAATTACAAAAGGGTGTAAGTCAGCTTGTGAATTTACCCAATGATAACTCTGTATTTCATTTTGCACGACAAAAGTGAAATTTTCAGAAAAATCTCCAAGTATTAAACATTTATTGGGTGAAGAGTTTATTTCTTGTTTTTTAAAAAATATGCTTGTGAAACAGTGATAAAAAAAATGGTTTTTTTTTTAAACTAACAATTTTTTTACTAAATTATCAATAAACTCATGATAAGTTTACATGAAATACATCGTCAGCTCAGTCACTACAGCCGAGGACTGCAGTTTCGTGCTTATTAGCACTCAACAGCCTGGCATACGAATGGTGTATTTCATGTATTTCTGCCTTAGACCTGGATATAGGGCGGTAACTTATTGAAAATATCATGATAAGTTTGCTCAACAGTGATTAAAGTGCATTTGTTATCAGAAATCATCCACAGCTTATATCTAATTTCCCATTCCAGGTTATCGCTATTTTCTTCTAAAAACAGCTTCACTGCTTCTGAACCACGACAGTTCAAGCAAGTACCAAACATACATTCTTCGTTATTTATGTTACATGTCATCCTCTCCAACAAATTTCTGTAAGACAGATTATTTAAAAATGATCCACTCATCATTAACTTCACATTTTGATGTATAGAACATACACACACAGTATGAGTTCCTGAGCCACCTGCTGAAATACACCATTGTGGGCGCAATTCACAACATTTTGAACGACCCATTTTAACTTCTGGGTGTTTTAGTTTGAATGCGTTGAACAACCCATTAAGATTTAGTTTCTGCTCTTTTGCTCCTGAATCATTCCTGATTAATTTAAAGTCTTTCTTACCTGGATATATTCTGCTATACTCAACATCTTCATAGAATTTATAACTTTTTCCTTTATGTCATTTGAAATTCTATTGCGATTGTTTTTGTGTTTGGCACAAAGTAATTCACCAAATTCTTTTTCAATTTTTTTTGCCTTTCCAACTACACAGTCGCCCACTTGAAGAGTTTCACATATCTTTGATTCAGGCCATGATTTGGACATTAAAGTTATAACATTAATCTTTTCAGAATAACTGTTAGATTCTTTAACTTTTTGTTTCAAACTTTCTACAAGTGATAAATAATCCTCCCCTAAATTTTTTAACTGCTGTCGTCAAATTTTTTTTTTTTGATACATTGAATTATTTCTTAAGTTTTTCCTCGATACTTTATAAAATTTGTGACTTTTTTAACAGCTAAAGACCTTCTATTCTCACGTAATTTACTTAATTTTAACTGGTGAAACACCCAGAGAATCACAAGCAGTATTTACTGAAGCTATGATTTCTTCTTTCGGAACATATTCTGGCAAAATTTCATCTTCACATTCAGACAACTTAGAGACATTTTTATGACAATTAGCACATAGTGACTTCCTTGGTACAAGGAGTACTTGCTGTTTACTTTTCTAAGAAATCAATGGTGATTGTTTGCAACGTTTTAGCGACTGCATTAAAAATGGATCACAGCACTTAAATCAAAAGAGATGAGTCTTTATTCACTCTTAATTTTAAAAGATGCTGTATCTGCTCAGGTAATTGATTGATCTCTTTAATTGTAGATGTAGAACTGTAAATCTTTTTATGACAAGGTTCAATATTAAAAAATCCTATAGAGCATTCCATGATAAAATTATGCAATAAATGCATTACTCAAAGTTTCTAAATCACAAAATGTATTAAAAACATTTTCTCAATTAAAAAAATACAATACTGCGCAATAAAAGTATTATATACTTGCAAAGTCAGTTCCATTTGCTTACAACAGAAGATCTATTCTGGTATTAAACATATTATACTATTTATTTTAAACAGGTACTGTCATCAACAATGACCACTAATGGTTTACCACAGTAATGATACAACTAATGTTCAGTTCCTATCATGTTAACCAATTCCAGGCGCCCAATAATATCGTAGGATTAAGATGATGTGATACAGTAGAAGACCATTATAACACACACCTTGGGACCAGAGCTTTTGCGTTATACAGGTTTTGGCATTATATAGGTCATTTCCCAAATTTTAAAACTAATATTCAGAATATATCTATATATTAGCACTTCAGAATGGGTTTTATCTGCAATGAGTAGTAAAGCACTAATTATAGAATTAGTCATTCACAAATAAATATGTTCACAATAAAAAAAAGTGAATTATCTTGCACTTCTGGTAGCTGCATGGTTTGCACAACAGCTGAATTTTCAAGAACCATTTGGTATTTTCTTTTGACTGTGAATAATAATTTTCATTTAAAAGCATTGAATTATGATGGAAAGATGAAAAACTGTTTTAAAATTTAATTTGCCTAACAATTTTTGTGTTTGCAAAGCAAGATGAGTTATTTTTTAAACTTCAAAACCTATTATTTACTTTTATGAGAAAAAATTGTTACTTGCTTTTGTTTTCTGTTTTAAGTGAAAGAATTTAAAACACATCTTTTTGACGTGATTAAAAATCGAGTTTCTTCCTTACCCATAAAACTTAAATAGCAATAAGTGTAAAGAACAAAATAGTTTTGATTTAGAAACGAAAGCACTATATTTTAAGCATATATAAATTTCCAAAACATGAAATTAATCTTCTCATGTTTAAAAAGATTAATCTGTTGATATTTTTTTTTTTCAACATGGAGTCTAAAACCTTCTCTGTATGGCTAATGAAGTACGAAGTGATTAAAAAAAAGTAGCTGCGCTCGTAATCCCCTTATACTTGCTTTCGTAATTTTGGGAAATTTCAATCATTGTGGGCTCTTGGTGCGATTTTACCGAATTTGCAAGAGTCGTTTTGGGGAACCTTCAATGATGCTCCCCCCTTCTTTCCTTACTTTGTAAAACGATATATTAATTTTCGTTACAGAGATATCGTCGCCAGATACTGAGATACTTTTGGTCACCACAAAATGGCGCTAAACAGTTTCATCCGAAATATTTTCAAAATAAGAAGTAAAATCTGGTGATTGTTTGTAATTGTGCAAAAAGGAAAATTAATGGAAGTTTTTGTGCTGTTTATGGATTTGCCTAATTTAGTTGCTGGATTATTTAACACAGTAAAAAAAGTCTTTTGAAAATTCTTTGATTGGCGATATTTTGTTTACATGGTGAAAGCTCAGAAACATTATGACGTAGTCTTCGGCTTCAAAAACAGCGACGTTGAAAAAACTGCCAAATGCATCAGCTAAGGAAATCTTTCTGCAAAAATTTTGGCAATCTTCTGGTTGATTGTATAATGAGTAAGTGTTCAATCAGCTTAAATAATAATAAAAACCATTAATTACATTAAAGTTCCGTTTAAGTGGAAAATGATCAGCCAAATCATGTATTATTTGCCAATCTTGTGCAAAAATCTTACTTCAAGATTTGACTTGAGAAAAGCCTTGAAACGCCACAAAAAGCAAAGATAGTCAACAATACAATTGTCGCTATCGACAGGGAGTTGAGATGATACACTAAATACTGTATTGAGTTGAGGAAAGCCTTCGAACATGGAACTAAAAAGCTCATAACTCGTTTTTTATTCTACTTCGAAATTTCGAACTAGTGCCATCTTCAGCAGAAAAATCAGAGCTTTCGATGGACATATAATGTAAATATGTGCAAGTATTTTTTCATCCCAATATTAGAGAATTTATAAAAAAAATTGTGTTTTATTGCCCTCCTAAGGGGGTTCTGCCCCCCCATAACGCGACGAAAACTACCCTATGAGTTATTCTGATGCATAAGCTATATTATTGTAAAGTTTTATCAAAATCCGTTCAGTAGTTTTTGCGTGAAAGAGTAACAAACATCCATACATCCATACAGACAAACTTTCGCATATATAATAGTAGTAAGATTGCGTTATATAGGTCGGTGTTATAAAGGTATTCTACTGTATATGCAAAGTTTGTCCTGTCACCAGTGATCACGTTAATAATCCAAAACTAGAGATGATGCAACATCACTTTCTATTTAATAATACACAAAATGTTATTTGCAATTTTACAAAATATTTCCAATTATTTATGATACTCTGACATAAAAAATGTTTCATTGTTTTGTATAATTAAAGCTAAAAAATGGTCAGTAATTTTCATTTTCTTAAATGCGTTAACTCAGAAAAAGATTTAAATATTATTTTCAAGTGAAAGATCAAGTGAATATTTCAAGTGAAGATTTTGTTGTTCTTCATTAGAATATAATAATTAAAATAGTCTTGCAATACTTTGGAGCCCATTTATAGATAAAAAACATGCTTCAATAACTAATTCAATGAATTAGTGCTCCCTTTCAAAATGACTTAACTGGATAAATAACACAATTTCAAACAGCTGTATTTTTTTTTACAAACCAAATACACAAAACAATATATATAACATGCATAGTACTAAAATGGAATATTCAATTGGCTAAAAAAAATTTTTTTTAATTCCATCCACATTTGGTTTACAGGGATCTAAAAATGTCATTTTTGTCAATTTTCTGATCCTTGAGGGGTTGTAATTTATAAAGGGTAAACAAACACACAATTACAGTTAGATTTTCTCATTAGTGTGATTCCAGTGATTTGTTTTTGCTATATTTCAGTTTGTGTTTTAATACCTAAACGAGTTATAATCCTTTGAAATGAGTAAAAATTTTACATTTGACCTTGAAATTTGGCTTGCTGCCATTATTTTAATTATTAAGTTACAGCTACATAACTCAGTGTGTGAGACTATTATCTTATGTACTTTAACATCAAAATGTAAAATTTGCTGCCATGATTGTTATTCAATCAGATTTGGGCCAAAATGCAAAGGTCTAAAAGTACCATTTTTGACTACGAAAATGAATTTTGATGACCTCTAAAAAAATCAAGGGTTAAGATTAGAGAAAAAATAAAAGTAGTTTTAAACGTCATTCATATGCATCTTTTTGGGATATGAATTTCAAAAAAATTAAAAATGGTCGAGCGCACTCATCTGTCGAAGCTGTATGGATTGACCAGAAAGAAAATGAGAAGACAAGACATGACGCTTTTATAAAAACATTGTACTTATATTTAGTTATTTTGCATTAAAAAATTGTTTTCCATTTTGTTTTTACAGTTTTTTTTCAAATAAAAAATTATAATGCAAAAATTAAGCTAAAACTAAATTATATTAATTTTCAAAATTTAGTTGCATTTTTCATCAAAATTGCACTTCATTATTTTTGTGCATAATTAACTTTTAATTTCGAAATTACAATGATAAACAAATATTCATTAGCAGTTTGCAAACCATCATTGTTTTAATAAAATGAATAATATTAATTTCGACACAGTAATCCCTCAGAATTCATGAGGATTATTCTTAGGGGAAACTTTTGCATTGGAATATGTTTGTCGTACAAAGTTTTACATTTGTTAAAAGAATGAAAATGAAACAGATAAACACACTAAATATTTAATTTAATGACTAAAGAAAAGAGCAGAATATTATATCAGTTGTAGCTGCTTTTATGCTGCTTCGTGAATGTTTTTTCTTTTTCTTCCCAAACAAATTTTTTTAAGGAAACAAAGCAAAATACTAAGGAAGGAAAAAAGTCCACCAAAGACAAATTACTATACCTGCCAATACAGGGCAAGTTTCATTTTTTCACTGGCTTTCACTTTCTTCAAATACTCCAATGCTTTCTTATTCATTGATATGGCAAATAATATCCCTAAAAAAGACATTTCAATTGTTAAAAAAATATATTTACAAAAAACTGAGCCTAGTTTTTCTTTTCTTTCCAAGAAATTCTGTAATTCTACAGTAGCTAATTCAGCAAAGGGGCACTCTTCATTATAATATTTCGTGGAGAGACATAATCAAACTTGAAGAAGAAATCTTGATAAAACTTGATGTTCAATCAATCTAACTGTTTTGAAATATTTTTTATTTCAATAATTCTTTTATGCTAGAATATTACACAGCTTAGAAACAGGCAGATAAAGTACAACCTATTGCTACTTACAACCAAACAAGAGTGAATCCAGATGGGGGGAGTCATAACACCCTCCCCCTAAATAACCTTTCATACCGAAAAACGAAACCCTATTATCTTTCCTTGTTTTTGAGATACCTTTGAATTAATTAAATGAATTTCATTCACCCCCTTATTTTTTTGACCTCTTAACAGCCTGCACATTTATGTCTATAGGTCAAGTTATATAAAAACTGTTCATAATTTTGATTTCTCTTTTGTACATCAGATCACTTGAAATTTTGTTATAACGCAAATGTAATTATTTATGAAAATTGTATGAATTTCATATTTACGTAGAATATTACAACTTTTTTTTTCGTGTTTTTGTGTGTGTGGGGGGGGGGGTGACACCACAAATTATCACCCGGGGTGTCACCCGTGCTATGTATGCCACTGTCTTAAGACTTCAACAAGGTAAATGCTAACAAACATTCAACCAAAACTCATATAATGTTGAAAATAAAAGGGGAGAAGTATGCCCACTTCTGAACCACTCTGTACATAATACTGTAACTGTTTTTACATTATATTACTTTTTTTAAAAGCATCGTCATCTTTGTTTTCCTTTCCTTGCATAGCGGCAAACGCCACACATCTCCCATGAAGATAGCAACAGAGACCTTTATCATAGGCACTACCATGAGTCAACAAGGTCACAAAAACTTCATCCAGTAGGTTCAGAGCTTGTTCTGGAAGACCCAATTCCAGCTAAAAAAAAAAAAAAAAAAAAGCAATTACATACCCATACTTAGAAATCAAAAAATACTTGCAAGAAAAATACAAATCTTAAATATACAGAAATGCGAGCCGGATAATATTGAAAGATAATTATTATCACATAAAAAAACAGCAAAGTTGAAATTCCAAAGATGCATTTAAACAAATTTAAGAACAGTTCAGCTTTGGTTCCTAATGTTTAGTACTAAAAGACAAGAATTCAATTGAACATTTTTTCAATTAAAAAATAATGAACTGTTATCTTAGTTGAATGCATCAAACTATTTATATTATTTTTTTTTTAAAGAAAAGAAAGAAAGAAATGAAAAAGAGAAAAAAAAGACAACATTTACAAATTCGACTCATTTATGTTTGTTTTGAAATGACCACTAAAAGCTCTGTCCAGCATTCATAAAAGTCTTAGATCACTAATTGGTATTGGCTGCCCCACTGTTGTTGGCACTTGGCTAAATACAAAAATCAATTAGATTATACACACCCTACTTGCAAAATTGTAAACATGTTTTTATGCATAACGAAGAAATATTGCTTTGATAATGCTAAATTTTAGCAACCCTGATTTCTCCATTTTCAACCACTTTTTAGGTAAATTAGTCTGAAGACTAATGCCAACGATCGTGAGATGAACTGCACAAATTAATATCAATAAGGGGCCATTCATTAATTATGTAATTGTTGTGAGGGGGAGGGGGTTGTAAAAAACTTTACATACTCTTACTTTGGGGGGGGGGGTCCAAATCCATTCTTACGTAATATTTCCGAAGTCTACATTTTATATCAGAAATAGAGCATCAAGTGGTTTGGTAGGCCTTATATTTCATTTGTGTCTGGAAGGTAAAAGATGTATTAGGATGAAATGTTTTTTAGTTGTTTTACAAGGAGTGAATAGCATAAAATGTAATAACATAATTGCACCATGTATGGCATGTTTTATTTTTAATTAGTATTGCATCACATACAACGAAAAAAATGTCGAAAAACATTCAGTCGAAATTCCAATTTTTTAGTAAATTCAATAATAGTGAATTTAACCCCTTAACAGTGACAAAAATTTCAGAAATATGTTCAAAAACAGGGGAATTTTTGATTGTTTAATTTTGTTCCTTATATCATTATAAAAGTTTGAAAATGGTTTTTTGTTACAAATTTTAAAAAATAAATGCAATAATATTGTTATATTTTTTACATGCACATAAAAAAATGGATTACACACACATCTTACTCGAATACAGCAAATGAAACAACACTTTGAAGCTCAATATAAAATATAACTAGTGCAATATAATATACGAACAATAATATGATGTTAATACGTAAATTTTACAAATCTTTTACAGTATGGTATGTCCCAAAACACGGTACTGCGCACAAGCCTATGTCACTCTTTGCAATAAACTCGTGTCTCACGTCTTATCTTTTTTTTTTTCTTTTTCATTGGTTTTACGACAGCATGTAAAACACTGTCTGGTTGGAGCAGATTTTTTCCCCAATGGTTGGAAGGTGTTTTGGGAAGTGTCGACCTGCGAGGCACAGGGAATTCAGACTAGGACACCCAGGTCCTGGGAGCTGAACTTTCAACTTATTTTGTTGGACAATTTGTTCAACAATTGCTATTCTGTAGTTCATATTATTTTTTGCACCACCTGCAGAACTATACAAAATTAAGGAATAAAATAATGCTTGGTCTAGGAGATGAAAAAATATCTTTTAATATTTTTTGCCTTGTTTTCTTGCAACAGGATAGTCTGTAAGATGTTGGTCAATTTTATCAACACCTCCCATTGTGTTTTTATAATCAGGAACAACTTTCAGTTTCAATTTCTTTTCTTTTTTTTATTTTCATAATCATCTCTGCTGTATGGACTGAAGAAATCATGTAAACATCCTTTTTACTGTGCATTTTATAGCAGTAGTTTTTCATGTTGAAAAGCAAGAATGTCACCTTTCTGGGTATTTTTTTCTTTTGAAATCATTTGACATCTTTTTTCATATTGCACGGACTGTGCCCTAAGTATCAGTGGAATACTGTTGCACTAGAACATCGACCAACTGTGGAGAAGTATAGTAGTTGTCCGTGATCAGACAATATCCTTTTCCTAGCAGCGGTTCCATATGTGACATAAGCCAGACATTCCATGACGTGCAAAGTCTGAATTTTCAGGCCTTTTCCAGTGCAAATAATACTGGAAAAAATATATCCTGTCCTACTCTTGCATAGCATAAATGTCTTTATCCCATAGGCATATACTAGATCCACCCCAATCTACACTCATACAGCAACAGACTTTCATCTACAGCCATATTGGGATTTGGAATGTATAAAGAAGAAAATTTCTCATTTATATACTGAAAAATTGGCCAAATTTTATAAAGTTTTGGATTAGGATGTGTCTGTAGATTAATGTCTTCATTGTTCACAAAATGCAGGTATCTTTTTATTATTTGAAACCTATCATATTTCATAATATTTCGAAAGAACGGAGTTTCAACGCATTCCTTTTTTGACCAAAACATCTCTACAGCTGGTTTCTTTATGATACCTTGTAATATATGCAAGGAAAGAAAAATCTTAATTTCACTTTCATTCGTAGGAATCCACCCTTTTAACTCTAATTTTTGATTTTATTGTTTGGCTGTGAATGCATATCTGTTAGTTTCTATGGCAAATTATGTGCAACAAATCGCTAACAAAAAACAGATCAAAACATTCAGTTTCTTGCGTGAAATTTGACATATCCGATTGTTGCACCTACTTGTGTTTGCTGAAATGGAAATCTTGGAGGGGCAGGAGGAAGATTGTCCAAAGATAATGGATTCGAATCTCTACATGACCAAATACCACCATCATTATCACTTTCAATGTAATCTTCATCACTAGAAATATCAGTATCCAACCCTAAGGAGTCGAAACTATTCCTCATCGGTTTCTGCATCGGACATTGCAAAAAAAGAAAATTATTTGGAAATAAACTCACTAAAAACGAACAAAAACTAAACAAGAAAGCAAAAAAAAAAAAAGATCAAAAACTAAACAAGAAAGCGAAACTGTCCAAGCATGTTTTTGATTGTCTCAGCAGTCGACACTTCCGCCTTTTGCTCCTCCCATAAGCTCTTAAGATCGGCAAAAAACTAGTACAACTAATGCCATCTATTAGGAAAATAGTGAACTAAGTATTCTCAAGCCAAAAATAAGTCTGCTCGGGATTCACAAAAAAGAAACATGAATTTTTCTCCTGCCCAAACTCAGTTCGAGCATCACAAAAAATGCACTACATTGTTGCCCGAGCTGGAGTCGGGTGACACTGGCAAGGAGTTAATAACGATTCCAGTGATGTAATGTACATTAGAAAAAGAACTATATTGAGATATTTGTTCTTGTCACATGCGGCATATTTAATTGCCCTTCGCATAACAGTACTTAAAGTACTTAGATTGCCAGGCCAATCATGACATCAGCGACAGCAATAAAATATAACTTATCTGTTGAAAAAGTTTTTGATTCACATCAAACTGGGAGTTTTGTGTAGCTGATCCTTTTCCAACAACATTTTATTACTTTGAAAAAACAAATGAAATCTTGTGTAAGAATAAGGGGGGGGGGGTTGAAAAATCTTACGAACCCTTACATTGGGATAGGGCCAAAATCATTCTTATGTAATTAATGAATGACCCCTAAGAGTTTACAAATATGACACAACTACTTACTTGCACTACTGCAACTTGTAACTTTGTAAGAGCTCCAAGATGTAACAAATGATGTAAGTCACACTTCGACAAACAAGTCATCAGTGTTGGCAATGCAACAACGTAGCTAGAAGCATCACACAAAAGCTCAGAACGCAATAAAAGAACTCTAGAATGAAACAAGGTTTTTTTAATGAATAAACCAATTAATATATCATAATTCAATAACACATGGGAGACAATAAATGTTACAATGTTAAAACAATATCAACAATAGAAATTGCTCACTCCTTTCAAGAACGTCATGCCTCAAAAATTAGCGATTTAGAGTTATGCTTATTTTTATAATGCCATAAATGAATAGTGTATTTTAGCAAAAACTGCATACAAATCGATCAGTTTATCCATTTTTTTTTTTTAATGATCATTTGAAATTTTTGACCCTAAACTGTAATGCCACCTATCTCCAGGGTTCATACTCTATTTGGATGAAAAAATTCCATGACTTTTCCAAGACTTTTTCATGACTTCAATGAAAATTTTCATGACCTCATTACACAAAGAGAATAGCACTATTTAATCTCAAACTTGCTAATTTTTGGAAATGAGCATTATCAAAACGTTTACATGGAATGCCACAGTCTCATTGAAGCACTTACTCATAATGAAAAAAATGTAAGTGTACACTTAAAAAACTAAACTATTCTTATTTGTCTTCATCATAAATTTAAGTAAAGTTAAAATGCAGTGGAACAAATATGGTGATGCTTAAATGTCTGATTTTTTTTTATAAACAGGCAGAATGATATTGAATGGGGCAAAGGTTGAATGAGTCATCACTAAGTTTCAATAAATTTGCTTCTAAAGTTGCCTTTTAGAGTCAACAGTGCATTTAATCATCCACATGACAGTATTTTGGTTCTTTAAAGTAAAGCCACATAGTTTTGTTTTTTATGTTTCTAAACTACATCTTTATTGAAAAAACCATTCAGCTATGAATCAATCTTTTGTTTCAAAAGTATACTTGTTTTGTTTACTTCTTTGCACATTTTCAAATGCATATAAATTATTAGGTTCAGAAATTCCAGAACATGTTTGATTAATGACATTGAACATAGCAGTGGGTGGCATGGATTAGTTTTGCAGCCGGTATGTTGGACACTACTGTTTTAGAGAATTATAATTCCTCTTTTTCTGTATTCTATCGCCTGACTAAATATCTTTATTTTCTCAAACCTTCAACAAATTAAGATAAACTCTGATAAATTTAATAATAAAGTTCCTATGAGTGATGGAATTGAACTCGGATGCAATTGAATTGCTTTTTTTTTTTTTTTGAGTGGGCGGGGCAAAACTAAGAACGTAAATTTTGCTACTACAGAATATGAAACATAAGAAATGCTGAAAATAACAGCAAATTCAAAATAAGTGATGTCCAAGCAGTAAAATCACATTGCATAAAAAGGCAAGCGGCTGCTACAGAAGTGGATGCAATGAGATTTCAAAATTCAGATTTGATTTTGGGATCGTTCAATTTTCCACTTTTAATAGCTTTTATGAGCTATACTGTTAAATCACTCAAGATTTCTAATGCTCCCTCAGTTACTGTTACTTTCTCTTTGTTCAGGACATTTTTCCATGACTTGAAATTAATTTCCATGACTTTCAATGAAAATTTCAATTTTCCATGACTTTTCCAGGTCTGAAATTGGCTTATTTTTTTCCATGACTTTCCAGGATTTCCATGACCTGTACGAACCCTGTATCTCCTTTGGAAGACATTTGGGACCTTTATTTTTTGCTTTATATTATTTGTCTTTATGTGTACCATCACCCCTTAAAGTTTTGCCCACAAGTTCAGAAACACCCTATACATCTTTAATAGATGTTGTCTTACTTTAAAACCACTCTCCTGAAAAATCACGTTTTTTCAGATACAATGCTGTTGAAAGAAGCGTGCAAAAAAGCATTCAAATCTTAAGATAGTCTACAACAGTGGTTCCTAATGAGGTATTCCACGGGATATAGGTTCTGCCACGATTATTTTTTAAAACAAACTTTTTCTTCTGCTGAAAACCTTTTTTAATTTTCTTCTGAAATAGTCATTAACTTCTAAATACATCTGGTATTCAAGAATAGATTTAAATGATGAAAGAAAACATTAAATGAAATGGTTAATGAAAGTAATATTTCACAGATCAACCTGGAAGAATAAAAATTTCATTACAATGATTTTCAGATTATACCATGAAATTTATTGCATTAAGTGAACTTACCTCACATGAAAATGAGGAGACACGTCAGAATTCTCGCATTTTTCTAACAATTTCTTCAAAATATCATTAGCTTCAGAATGATTTCCTTGATACAAAAACAGTTGAGCTTTTCTGAAAAAAAAAAAAAAAAAGGAAGAAGCAAATAGATCAGCATTTTCATACAAGACTTTGATACAATACTTTAAGTGCTACTTTAATTGAAGGAAAAAAAGAATTTGTTCTATTTATGAGTAGAAAGCTCAAAAGAAAACAGGCTAATAATAAATATATTATCACACATTTATCAACATTGAATATATATACACATACATCAAACTTCTTATTATGTTTTGTTTTTATTATTTCTTTCATTATTATTTTTAATTTACTTTACAAAAGACACAACAAACACTTAACTAGTCAGCTAGAAGAATCTTACTTTTCTTTACTTTTCTTACTTTTTAGCCTACTTTCCCAGTAAAAGTCAGAAAAAGAAGAAAAAAAGTATGAAAAAAGGCTTAATGCATCTTAAAAATATCGCAAAAAACAAAAAAAAGTCAAAAATAAATAAAATAATTAAATAAATATGGAAAAATTAAAAATTGGAAAGTAGGGTATTGAGATGGGGGAAAACTGTCTGTCGGTCTGTCTGTCCCCCCCCCCCCTAATAACTTTTGAATGAATAGTCCGATTCGAACAAACTTTTTTTTGTTCGAAAGATCTCGGCGAGGACACCTCATTCACATATTTCACTTTTTGATTTTAACTATTTTTTGTTCAATTTTGAACAGTTCAAAAAAACTTAACATTAGCGCCTATGGGGAAATTCAAGGCAATTCCGAACTGTGAGGCGAATTTGCTTCAAACAAACTTTGTAGGAAAAAGCTTTTGATGAAAAACTTGTATATGAAATATCTTTTTGATTTGAACAATTTTCCGTTCAATTTTGAACAGTTCAAATCCCTTGACATTAGCGCCTACGGGGAAACTGAAAGTCAATGTAGGTTCCGTACTTGAAGGCGGATTTTTTTCAAACAAATTTTGTTGGAAATAGCTCTTGATGCCAAACTACAGACTTCGACTTCGAGAATTTAGGGGCACTTGACTCCAACTCCGACTCCTATGCCCGACAATTAATCGGACTCCGACTCCCCGACTTAGACTTTGACTTCGTAGCTTTGGCAAAAATTTATACATGGAGGACAAATGACTGACTCGGATTCTTAGATATTCGACTCCGACTCCTTTACCCCAAAATGAGATTGACTCCGACTCCGCAGCTATGGTTTTGACTGTGAAATAATTATTGTTGATCTGATTTGTTTTTATTTTTACGCTGAAATTTTAATTTAGGTATTCAGTTTTCGGTGAATAAACTCAAAGTCATTTATGTTTCTACATAAAGATATGCGCAGACGATTTTTTTTTTTTTTTTTGACAATGAAAATTATTTCTTTAAGTTGACATTTTGTTGTTTTTATTTATTTTGGTAAGTGCATTAATTCATTTAAAAAATTGTTTTTGGCAACGGGGAAAAAGAAATGTTTTTTTTTTTTTGATATGATGTATTTATTTTAATGAGCTTATTAATTTTAATTATTATTTTTTTGTTTTGAAAGCTGTTAAAGATTTTTTTAATGGAAAAAGTGCTGCTATTTTTTTTAACGCATTTAATTTTTTTAGATGAATGAGGAACATTTTATTCCTAGAAATCAGCTTAAAATATTTTTAAAATATGTTAGAAAAAATTTGCGATTTTAGAGCTATTTTTGAGAATATTGATCAGGTACTAGAAAGTAGTATGGGTATACGGGAAAGTTGGCTCGTCTAGTTCTAGACAGAACTTCTTGTTTTACTTTCTCTAGATGCATACTAACTAACAAATAATACAGTTAAGACTTAAACAAATTGGTCATGATATAGAAACAAAAATAAGAATAGTCCGAGGGCAGGGAAGGGTTCTATTATTCATATCTTGTACTGATCAGTAGTACCATATCTTATCACCCCCCCCTCCCCCTCAGCCATACACAATGGGATTGTTTCCTTCAGTCAAAAGTACTATTTGTAGTTACTGAAACTGATAGAATGAGCAAAAAAAACAAAAACATAAACCCAGAAAATATTTTTATTTTCCCAACAGTTATTTTTTAATTATTTTTTTTAAATGTCCGATTTTTCAAACAAAGCGTGGTCTTGATAACGTCTCAAACAATGCATTGTGGCGCATTTTTCTACCACGTTCCACGTTATGATAATCAACGAGCGAATCAAATATTGCGCTCTACGCTTGCTATCAACCATATCATTGCCAATACACGTGAGTAAAGATGCAAATTAAATGTTTTGCTCTGTGCATGGCAACACTAAACGGCATTTCATCATTTGTGATGTCATCAGCAAGATTTGTAAACAATGAAAGCGCACTGATTAAAATATTTTTTTTTAATATTAAACAAATAAATTATATAAAAAATGGTCAAATCCTATGTTTTTAAGCATGCTCTTTCAGAAAAAAATACTTTTGAAATTTTACAAACGACCCCATTATAACTTTTGATGTGAATGATGTCCATGCAAAAAATTAACAATTCCAAAAGCTGAAATAAAAAAAGGTACTTGCAACTTTTGCCATTATTTAACAAGCAAATTATTGTAATTTAAAGATTAAAAAAAAAAATGATTATTTTTCTGATAAACTTCAATTTTTAAAAATTAAATACAGCTTAAAGACATGTGACTTCATTTCAATTGCTTAAGTAACTTGATCAGTCATAAGTTCTCAGTGTTTCACTGCATTGCTATTGTCTGATGATAATGAGTACAACATTGAACAATGGATCATTATTTTTCAGTCAATTATTCAAGTTCTATTGCCAATATACACATATCAAGTAGTATTATCAATTCTGTAGCATAAAATGTTTCAAATATTGCATCTATTCATTCGTATTGATTTTAAATTAAAACATTCTTACTTAACTCAAAATTGTTTATCTATCTATGAAACTGGCTTACAGTAGTTTTTCGAATTAAAATCTCACTATAAAATATTAACCATTGACTAAAATCATTGCAAACCAAAAAAATCAATTATTTGAAATTACTCAAAGGAGCCACGTCTGGATAAATCAGAAAAAAAAAAAAAAAAAAAAAAAAAACTTTTTTTCTGAACAGTGCTTGGGAAACAATTTAGTGGTTCTTCTGCTATCAGATAATTTATGTGCTCATAAGCTTATTAAATTTGAAAAAAATTCTAACAGATTTTTTACTAGCAAATAAACTAATTTAAAATGTTATAGCAGACAGCCTCTGTACCAAATTTCAAAAAATGTGTCCCAAAACATACAAAAAATATACTATATATGGTATTCAGAGTTAATGTACTGAATAACCATAGAATTGTTTTAAAGCACTCATTCAATCTGAATATGAATAAAATGCTCACCTCAAAGATCCTTCATCCACATCAAACACTGATATACCCTTTTGAGTTTGGAGCGCCTTGACCCATTTTCCTTGATAGAGAAATTTTTCGAATTTTATCAATAAATCAGCTAGTTGCCAAATATGACTGTGTTCTGAGTGATAAGGAAATAATTCTCGAGCAAGTGCTAAGACAGATGAAGATTCCGCATAATGGCCCTGAAATTAGTTCATATTTTTAGAACATGTTCTGTAACGTAAAGAAGTAGAGCAAAAGATAATACAGTGAAATACTTTTAACATGAAAACACTTAACATGAAAAATCGGTTAACACGAAATGATATCGCGGCCCGGACAGTGTACTAGCAATTTAATACATTTCTTTCCTTTTAACACAAAACAAAATTCGCTTAACACGAATTTTTTTTTACATTTTCGATGTTCAGTGGCTAGTTTGCTACAAGTCACTGAAGAGTTTTTTCATGAAACAATTTCGTGGAACTTCCGGGAACTGGTTCCTCTTCATTCACAGCCCCTTTTTTGACCATGCTTTTGTCCCCTTTCAACAGGGATCTTCCACTCCCTCTCTAATGAATAGAATCCTTATCTTCTACACAGAAAGAAATGTCAAGAGTTCAGGGATAAGAAATTCCCAAGCATTTTAACACGCATTTAGCACTGTTCTTTTCTCTGTTAGGTTGGTTGTTAAAACTTGAATTTCACATTATTTTTGGCAAAGATCTAAACTCTGTGGTTCTTGTTTGAACTCTGTTTTCGTGTTTTACGGGCACAATGGCTGAGAAACGGAAGCAAATGGCTATTTCTTAAAAAATGAAGATGGATTTAATTAGTGCAGTGGATGAAAAACGCAGGAGTAAAACAGAAATTTGCAAAGAGTTTGGGATAGCCAATTCTATTCTATCAACAATAATAAAAAACAGGGATCAAATTTTGGCAATGTTTGAGAGCAGTACGTTTGAGTCGGAGAGGAAACGGATGAAGACTGCAAAACACGAAGATTTGGAAAAAGCATTGCTGATTTGGTTCAAGCAAGCTAAATCACAGAATGCTCTGATATCAGGTCCTCTGTTGTTGGAAAAGGCTGATGAAATAGCGAAAGAAATGCAAATTGAGTTCTCGGCAAATCCAGGCTGGTTGGAGCGCTTTAAAAAAAGGAACGGCATTGTTCTGAAAAACGTTTGCAGGGAAGCAAACAATGTTTTACCCACTATGACCGACAAATGGTTGCAATCCACGTTACCCTCCATAATTCAAGACTACGACCCGAAAGATATCTAATCTTCAACGCCGACGAAACTGGGTTATTTTACAGATGCTTACCCATCAAAACTTTAGCATTTAAAGGACAGTCATGTTCTGAAGGGAAAATTTCTAAAGATAGAATCACGGTGTTGGTTGGCTGTAATTCAGATGGTTCTGAAAAATTACCGTTATTTGTAATAGGGAAGAGTTTGATACCCCAGTGTTTTAAGAATGTAAGGACTTTGCCAGTTGAATACAATATCAATAAAAAAGCGCGGATGGTGGCCACCTTATTCAATGACTGGATTATGAAGTTGGATAAACGATTTTTACAAGAAACGCGAAAAGTTGCACTTAGCGTCAATAACTGTCCAGCACACTCTGATAATACCGAATTAAAAACTATTAAGCTTAGATTTTTGCCACCAAAAACCACAAGTGTTTTACAACCATGTGATCAAGGTATCATACAGAACCTGAAATTCAATTATCGAAAGCAACTGCTTCGAAAATATTTAGTCGCAATCGAAGCAAAGGAAGATTTTTCCATTAATTTATTGAATGCATTGCATATGTTGCGCTCAGCATGGAATTAAGTGAAGCCAACGACAATAGAAAATTGTTTTCACCATGCGGGGTTCTCCCAACCAGCACATTCTTCAGTATCTCAAGCATCATCTGAGATTGTGACGGAGTCAACATGTGTTGATCTTTTTGGGAAAGTCTCAACATTGCTTGGTTGCCCAGCGCTATCATTTAATGAATATGTTGCAGTGGATAATGATGTGTGTACAGCACCTGTTTTGACAGACAGAGAAATTTTAGAAATTGTGCAAAATCCAAATGATTCAACTAATCTTGATTCCGACGACAAATCTGACAGAGCAAACGATCCAGTTCCTGTTCCTTCTTCTTCAGAAATGCAGAAAATGATAAAAAGTATGCTCAGTTATTTAGATGTGCATTCAAATGGAGAGATGACTAAAGCAATGGATGATATCGAGCAGATTGTGGAGAAAATGGCGCTGAAAAAGACAATTAAAAAAAAGATAACATGTTCCCCAATACACAATAACGTTTTACTTGCATTTTGTTCCAATTGATGTCACCTACTAGTTGTTTGAATGGAATTAGAAATAAAATTTAATGTCATTGAAAATATTCGTAAGTATTGTTTTTTTATAAGAAATCTTTTAACACGAAAAAATATTTTGGTCCCCTCAGTTTTGTGTTAAACGTATTGCACTGTAATAAACACTTTATTAAAGAAATATTTTGGAATTCTCAATATGACGTGCTTGTCAGGGTACAACAAAAAAGCATGATACAGTGAAGCACGGTTTGTACGTTTTTGAAGGGACTGTATGAAAAAAACGTATAAAGGAAAAAAACGTATAATAGATATACGTTAATGTGTATTTGACGCTGCAGGGACCAATTTAAAAAACATATAAATGATAAAAACGTATAAAAGTGAAACGTGTAAACGGTGCTCCACTGTATATTCAAAACAGAATATAAAGGGATGATTAAAAGCAAAGATTCATATAACATTCAAGAGATAATTCCTGTACCTACAAAGTCTTATCCTAAGTATTACTATAGAATGGCTTTCAAATTGTTTTTTTTTTTTTTTTTTTTTTTTTTTTTTTTTGTACTGCTTTTAAGTCAACTAGCGAATGAAGTTCTGAACAAGTAGACACTAATTTGAAAAAAATTAATTTGAGAAATATTTTGAAAAACTGAAGTGAAAAACAGAGCTTTAGAAATAGTTTGAAAAGCGTTGAAGGTATTTAAAATATTTCTTTCTGAAATGAAAGGCAAATTGTAAATTATTACCTCTGATGCATAGTACAAAGCCATATTTCTTAATGCTAAGCATGTGCCTTCCCCAATGTAATATGTTCCTCCACGAATAGGATCAGATGTGTTCAAATATAACAACATCTCACTAGATAAATTCATCATCATACTATAAAAATAAATCACAAATTGAATTTCAGCAAAGTAATCAAAGAAAATCTATAAAGGCAAGTTTATTTCTCAGACTACAAACACAAACATTGGTCTAACCTTCAACATGTTTTTCCTAAAAAGTATTTTCCTTCAAATAAAAAATTAAATTTGAATAATTAAGTTCAGTTAGTTTCATACCAACAGTTAAAACATTGATATGCATCATAAAGCACAGGTAAAGATATTAGATTTTTACATTAAAATTCTATTCCTTTGATGTTACTTTAAAGTTACTTCAGACAACAATTCAATTACACAGAATACAATTTGTAGTTAACAAATTTTCATGCACCAAATTATTTAATTTTTATTCTATAAATGCTTTCAAAACTTAAGTTTCTTAAGAAATAAAGTCGAAACTGAACAATATGTTCAACTTATGCTAATGATATATTGTAAACAAATACTTCCTCACTGAAACAAAAAAACCTGAAAAATGCCTTTTAAATAACATAGACATTTACAGTCTTTTCTGGTGCATTACCAACAGTGATCAGGAAACAATACAATAGTGCAATAATGAAAAATATTAAACAAGTAGTAAACCAAAGAGCATAGCAAAAACTGTTTTTGGATGCATAAATTATTTGCTGTGGTTTCTTCGTTATGGAAATGTGAGGCCCTAAAGTCGACTAAACAAACGTCGCCAAATTTAGCAAGTTTTGGTGAGTAATGGAAGACATCTTTCTTACGCTATGCAGATGAATGTCCTGCCACATGTAGAGGGTGATATTATGTGGTACATTTAATTTCTCACCAAGTCTTTGAATTTGGCCAGTTAAAATCTTAGCAGACTTATATCTGGACACCCGAGGTACAAGGGCAAATAATTTTTGTGTCAAAAATTATTTCAATATGCTCTTTTAATTGCTATCTATTTGAACTTTTTTCATTAGTGCGCTCATATTAAGTGTGTGCAAAACTTTAGAGTTTATTTGAACATATAATTATTTATTTTTTAATAAATATTTATACCTATGACCATAATATGCCCAGAGACCAGCTCTCAATGTATAAGCAGGACCTATTAAATCTGTCATAGAATGCTGACAGTTATGGACATCACTTTTTGTCAGCAGCTCAAAAACACTGAAATTAATGGAAATATTATAAAACACAAATGAAATACACATATAGCATACATAAACAATATTATTCCCTCAGTATCACTTACCTAGATGGCAGGACTGTTGTGAAGGATTTTAATTTTGTTAATGCTTGAATTCCAAGTGATGACAAGCACTGTAAAAAAAAATAAATAAAATAAAAAACAATAAATTTTAAGGCAACTATTTCAATCTTTCAAATTAAGAAAATACTAACCCATTAGATAATTTAAGATGATGTAAGATAGTAATCACAAACATTTATCAGCTAGTTTATAATGAGATTTGCAATTCAAAACTCAAATCAGAGAAAAACTGTTTTATGTATCGTGTAATTTTTATTGTTACTAATAATAGTATAAAAAATAATTACCCAAAGTCCAAGTTCAGTAGATTTTGCCACAGATCCTTCAATTAAAGTTTCTTTGTTGTCAGAGTTCAATCGATATAGCCAAGCCTAAACATAAAGAAATCAGTGTACATTATTAAACTAATTTTCATACTTTTGTACATAAACAAGTGTATGCAAATATCAAGCCAATAAAAATGCTTTTGTTGATGGCATAAACTTAGGAAAGTGTGGAAAAGCTGAATTTTTTTCATAGTCCGTAATGTTTCAAAGATCCTTTATCCACAATTACATACTTGCATAAGTTCAGTTTTCAACATAAAGTAAGATAGAGAGAACACGCCATACTAAGAAATTGAAGCTCAAAACACTGTATTACTGAAAATTAATTGGTAGTAAATTTAAATTTAGATATTCTTGCAAGTTTATGGAGCACATTTTTGAAATTACATTAAAACATGAATGAAAATGTAAATCAATCCGCCAGATTGGTAATAACCGATCTTGCAGAGCGACCATATTATCATAATTCCACCCAAGTTTGCACCGAAGAATACCATAATTACGGCTTCCTTTTCATCTCCTTTTTACCGCAGACGCGTCCTCTCTCAAGTTTCTTTACTCTATGGGTTTTAAATTAATTTTCCCGCTTTATTATCAATTAAAGTTGTAGTTACTATTATTCATTTTAATTTTTTGGCAACTATTAAAAATCCTGTAAAGTTACAAAAGTTCAACATTGACAGTTCTATGCTTGAACACGTGCTATTTTTTGCACGTGTGCAAAAAATAGCAATTCAAATATCAACGAACATTTTGCAGCCGAATAAATTTCGCAACTTGTAAAAACAATTCCAGTTGAATATTTAAAAAAGTTAAAAAGATATTGGTCACCTAATGAGCCAAATTTCAACTACTCACAGATAGGCATTGGACCATACGCCAATTGGCAGCATCTGCTTAAAAAGTCTTGAAATTAATTTGTTAACTTTCTTAAGAAAAATAGTTTTAAAATTACTATTATTCATTTGTTTTTGGCAACAATTAAAAAGCTTTGTCTCTCCACCTGGCAATCCACCAATTAGAGAGAAAATATAATAAATGCACAGTAAAAAAGCTAAATGAATGCACATAACAATAAAAACCATTACAATTATGTCATGATTTTCCATTTCTTATATTTATTTTTTTAGACATTTTTCCACATATTGGTGGGGTTAACTCTAAGTTCTCTGTTATTTGATGTAGTAGAATATTGAAAACTGCTGCAAAGTCTTTCAATCTGCAAAAAGGTAATTGTTTTGCACTGAATCTCTTTACTGGATACTGTAGAGAACAGAGCAGTAAAATGGCTAATTCTGCAGTCGAAAAAGGTACCTTAACTTTGCAGACGTCTCCTTAAGTACAATAAAACCCAAATTAAAAACTGTCAGAAAAGTTGAGTAAGGAAATTAATCTCTCACATTCTAGCAGATTTAAAATTTAATTTCTCTTTCATAAAACTAAATAAAATAACACAAAATATACATTACCAATGAATATTGAAGGCAAATATTATCATTTGCTTCCTGAGCTACCATGATAGCTTCATTTAAAGCAGCAAGAGCTTCTTCCCTACACATAATATAAACTTCATGTAACTAAATTTCACATTATATAAGGGATTCAAGACAATAAAAGATAACGGAAATAAACTGTAAATTTTAGAAATTAGTTTGCTTCCTATGTATGATAATTCTATAGATTTTCATGAAAGTATCACTTATGTTATGTTCAAAGATAAAAGCATTTCTAATTCTTTCTTTCAAAAATATCAATTTTACTATCATGAGTTTGGCTCATAACCCAAGGAATTTTCTGTCAAACTTGCCAAACTTTCAGAAAACTTGACATCATGCAAGAGAATAATGATATTAAAACTCGAAATGAAAATATCAAAATTATATGAAATATGAACATTTAAAGCTATTAATTTCACTGCACGTGTGCAAAAAATAGCAATTCAAATATCAACGAACATTTTGCAGCCGAATAAATTTCGCAACTTGTAAAAACAATTCCAGTTGAATATTTAAAAAAGTTAAAAAGATATTGGTCACCTAATGAGCCAAATTTCAACTACTCACAGATAGGCATTGGACCATACGCCAATTGGCAGCATTTGCTTAAAATTGTTCAGCGAAATACGTGATAAAAAGACTATTGGTGAACAATCACTTTATGATTCATCATGTTTACAAAAATCTTTAAAATACAGCTCTTTAGATCTTTGATGTCTTGCTAAATTTTTGACGTATTCAATTTTTCAGAAGTGACAACTGTGTATTGGAAACAACTAAAAATGTCTAGAAATCTATGAAACTGTGGCCAGACTTTGAGGATGTATTTAAAAATTTAAAAAAAATTTTGAAAAAACAATAGAACCGACTTCAAAATTGCTCTAAAAAGTGAAAAATAAGTTTATTCTTTAAATACCATCGATAATGCTATTAAACATAATTTTTGAAGTTGGTGCAAAAACGAAACGTAAAATCCAGTGTAACCATGCTTCGTTCATATTTTTTTCTGAAAAGCATCCAAAGTTACGAATGAAAGATTTATATCATTATTCAAATATGCTGTCATCAATGCATAATGTATGTGATGGTGAAGAAACTGGACCTGGTTAAATTTATAGTTATAGTTGAGTTATGGCTGTGAATGATTTTATCTATCGTTTTTGCGCCAACTTCAAAAATTATGTTTAAAAGCATTATCGATGGTGTTTAAAGAATAAAATTATTTTTCACTTTTTAGAGCAATTTTGAAGTCTGTTTTATTTTATTTATTTTTTTTTTTTTCAATTTTTTTTTTTTTTTTTTCATTTTTTTTAGTGTAAATGTAGGTATTTCAGAAATAGTAAGAAGTTACCATCACGAAACTTCGCCTTATCTATATATATAAAAATGAATGTTTGTCTGTATGTCATCCATGAACTCAAAAACTACACGGCAGATTTGGCTGAAACTTTCACCGTTTGTTATTTTTGGTACTGGGAATGTTTATAGACCAGTTCGAAAAAAATCCGATCGATATATACCTTTTTTATTCAAATTTAAGTCACAATCCATTGGATAAATAGGAATAAAATTATTGCCTGCAGAAATTAATTCGCGTGAAAGATCTCATTGATAAGAAGTTAGCTGTTGCCATTTTTCTTGAGTTTGAACAAAAAAATTCTTTCTTTATTGTTTTATGGCTTTTCATGCAACGGGGGGATTTAAAACTTTTTCTATTTGATATTTTTAGCGGTTGATTGATCTTGCAAACTGCGTGAGTACAAAATTTGAGTATAGTCACGGCTTCACTTGATACCTGGACCGATTATTATGAAAATTGCTATATATATGTATTTTTCCACGGAGAAGGTGCAGAATATGCTCATTGAAGCCACTCGCCACCAGGTGGCACTGCAGAGTAGCAAATTCTGCCCCGTTCAACCGATTGTCATGAAAATCAGTATAATGATGTATTTTTTGTTGGCGTAGCAACGTGCGTCGGGTACAGCTAGTTTTTTTCATAAAAATGCTCCATACTAAAAAAAAAACTATAAACACGCATTAAACTTTAGGCGATTGGCACTAAAAACTTATCTTTGTTCCTCTCTGGAATTCATATGTAGTTAATTTAATTATAACCATTTAAGTATTACGTTTTCCCTAACTAGTTTCCATTTCACAGCATACAAGTTGCTTGTTATGCAATCCTGTATTTTCTTACTTATCCCTGATCATCTGTTATTGGCGTAGATGATAACGATAAAAATACTACTGTGTAGTTGAAGCAAATCAAATGGTAGCATTGAAAAGGCTAAGCAGATCCTAATCAGTGCATCAACTTGCTTCCAGGTTAGGTTTACCCTCACTATGGAGCAATAGCACTGAAGAAGGGAAGATTTCGATAATTCACATAGGCTTACTATAAATCAGCAGGGTTACCAAAATCAAATTATTTATGACAAAAATGAGACGACAGCGCCAGATTCCCGATTATCGAAATATCCCCCTGAAGAAACTTGATGCTTGCTTCAGAGAAGCCTTCATTCAAAATTATCATTACAATTACTATTAATGTTACTGTCGTATGGCACCAAACTTTCATAACAAAGGGTTTTATATTTAATCATTTAATTGGGAAATTGCATGAAATTTGTTGTTTTTTGCCCATAACTTTTTTTCTAAAGAACAAATATGATCAAGCAAAGTAATGGGACCTAAGTTGAGCCATCCCCTATCCATTAAAAAAATCATCAAAATCGGTTCACTAGGTGAGACGCTGTGAGTGGACAAAAAAAAAACATACATACTGTACGAACTGATAACCGCCTCCTTTTTGAAGTCGGTTTAAAAGAGAGAAATTTTTAAATAGACAATACAGAAGGGTTTCAAAGTTTAGTTTAACTTACTTGTGCCCAAATAATGAATGTAAAATTGCCAAATTCAAAGCTGCATATCTGGAACTGCGACTTAAATCTTCAGATGCTGAGGTGGATTTGCATTCTTGGGGGACAGTTGTCTTCCGATCAAAATGATGAAACAAATTATCACGAGCACCACAATATTCCTTCACTCGTAAAAAATTCATATAGCTGAGGTAGCACTGAAATTTAATAATACTTATTAAAATAAAAGTTAGTACAGACTTTATAAAACTAAAAACATTTCTTTGAAGATTAAAATTAAACATTTTGTTCTAAAATAGTGATTGCTGTCATCAAAATCAAATTAGTTTAATTTAATGTGAACTATTCTAAATGAGCATGCTTCTGCTGCATGTACATTGTACAGTGCTAGAATATTAACTTTTACAAGGTTCATACAGTTGCGGTAAAAAAAAATTCCCAGACTTTTCCAGGTTTTTCAGGGGATTTTCTTAGAAAATTCCAGGTTACTTGCATCATTCAAAATCAAGTTTAAGTAACAATTTTTCCAAAATAATCAAAATTGTTTAAAGTAGCAATGCCTGAGAACTGAAACTATTCCACTTGTAGATTTGAAAAAATTAAAAATTATTTTGAATTTTGACACCTGGAATTCAAATTATATTTTTCGCAATCACGAATGTGTGTATGTAGGCGTGTATGTTTGTGTCTGTGTGCAGGTCTCAAAAGGTGGGAGCAAACACAGACATCAACTTATAAGCTTTAACACCAAAAACTTTAAACTAAAAATTTTTTGAGCTAAATTATAATACTGTATGGAGACAAGAATTGACATAAATTATGGAAAAAATGCTCTTCAAATACCCTTAAAAAAATATTTTCTCTGCTAAAAGGCACATTTTTGGACTTTCAAAACGTTAACTGAGCAAATGAACCATCAAAAAAAAATTCTTTAATTATTTCCATACGTTTAAAATAAATTAAGGGGGCTCAAACTGAATAATTTTTTGATAATATTTTCCACAAATTACAAAAGTGAAAACATATTATATTGCGATCTAGACAATGCTATTATTTGAGAACTAAATACATGATTTACATGTTTTAAAGATATTTTTCGATCCTCAAAATCAATTTTTTATTATTTTAAAGTGTTTTCATATGTTTTTGTGAAGTATCTTTGAAGCAAATTTTCTTAAACATAGATGTAAGATGTCCAAATTGCGTTATGATCCAGGCGGCGATAATTCTGTCCATTTATTCAATACTATAAATGATCTTCTGTCTTGTAACCTTAATAAAAAAGGCTATTATAATGCACAATTAATACGTTATGTATTGAACATTACTTAAATAACAGTAGAAACACAAGTTTCGATCGTAACGAAGAGTAAACAAAGGCAGCAAAAAACGCCAAGCAAACCCCCATTGGCTACAACTCACAGTGTACGATAAGCAAAGGATTACAAGCGAGGAATTCCGGTTTTCACCAACAGCGTCGGTTTTGGCGACTTTATCACCTGTCTGGCAAAATGGATGTTTTTTTTTGGGTTCCACGAAACCACAACGAAATTTCATTATTTAAAGACCAGTATATAAAGTCATTCATATACTTCATAAATCCTCTATTTTTCATTGCAGAATTTAAAAATACTTAAAATTTTCATTAGAAAAGTTCAAAAACAGAAACTTTCATTATGATGATGTCCAAAATCTGTTACCTACTGGGCAACTGTTTGTCCAAAATCTGTTACCTACTGGGCAACTGTTTGTCCAAAATCTGTTACCTACAAACCGATCATTAAATATGCTATTTATTAATTTTTGTAAATACCTGCTGTCTTTTTATGTTTGTGTATGATGTTCTAGGTGTACATACTATGCAATAAAAGCAAAATTAATGTCAAATTTCAAAATTTTAAAAATGGCTAAAAAGTAACGTTTTTGTTCTCACCTTTTGAGAACTACCGGCATGTGTGTGTGTGTATGTGCTTGTGTATGTGTGTGTATATCTGTGCTTGTGTAGGTGCGTAGATGTGTGCATGTGTAGGTGCGTAGATGTGTGCATGTGTAGGTGTGTATGTGTGTGTAGTTGTGTATGTATGCGTGTGTATGTTGGATATCGATGCAACCTGGAGACTTTGCTTGATAGAAGAGCAGCATCGGGAAAGGCCGGTCGATGGTGGTGCTGCAAAGGGAGGCAGGGGGGGGGTTGAATCATAGGAATTCAAAACAGTCAAATGGGAACAATAAGCAATGTGATTGCTCAAAAAATCTTGGATTTTTAAAAAAAATTTCTTTTACAATTTAAGTTTTTTTTTTAAACATTTTGTTCAAAATTGTTTTTATTTGTTTACTAATTGTTGAAAACAAAGTACTTTCAACTTATTTTAGTGTTTCTTTGACGCCACATGTCATGCATATTAGCGTTTTGTTGTAATCGTGCTGCAATCTTTATCCGCTTTTGGTTTACAATTCTTCTTTTTATTTTCTTATTAGTATGTAACACAAAAAATATTGAGCAAAGTACAAAGCCATTTTTCAGTATAAATATGATTGACTTGTTGCATCGATGGGCATACCATGTAATGCATAATGACAAAAATCAACACCCGTCGATCATAGGTCGATGCCAATTACCATCAGCTTTTTTTCTTTTGCGTATGATGCTTACATTAAAATTAAAAAAAATTCTTTTCTAGAAAATAATTAATTTTTAAAAATCCATAATTAATTGCACATTTACTTTCAATAGTTTACATTGAGATAAACATCCAATTATGTTTTTGTAATTTTATGTCTACTTCCATCTTGCAAACAACCAAATATGGCGACTAAGTAAAAAATTTAAGATAATAAGTAGATTTTTGGATTTGTAGCATAAAAGTAGTTATAAATAATTAATAATTCTTAAAAAACTGCAATTAAAAGAAAATAGTCAGTTTTACCACATAAGCATAAAAATCAATTAGAATAAAAAAAATGTTCTGCAGATAAAATTTCTCATTTTTCCAGAAAATAAATACAAAATATCCGGAAAAAAAAGGCATATCTTGCATTGTTATCAATAGTTTGCATTGCAATAAACATCCAATGCCGTTTTTGGAAACTTAGGCACTTAAAATCTTGTGTACTTGCCATCTTGGGAATGACCAAATATAGCATCTGCGACAAAAATTAAGAAATAATTTTTTGAATTAGTAGCATGAAAAAAATTTAAAAATAATAAATCTTCATGGAACTACAATTTAGTTGAAAAGTCCAAGGTAATAAAGATAAGATTTAGTTTCAAGAACAAAATTTTTTATTTTTCAAGAAAATTACATATTTGAAAAATAATAATAAAAAATTTAAAAAAAAAAAAAGGTTTGAAGCACATTTCACAGTATTTTCATTAGTTTGCAGAAAAAGAAAACATCCAATTCTGCTTTGTTATTGGAAACTTAGGCATTTAAGCATCGTGTCTACTTCATCTCATGTATGACCAAAAATAATGGCAACTACGTTTCAAGCGTAGCTAAAAAGATTTTTCGATTAAAAAAAAAACTCAATTTTCCCGATCAACCCTACCATTCGCAGGCTTGTGCTTCAGAAGCAGAAAATTATATTTTCCCCTGTTGAGTTTGTGCATAATTCCTGTTCATACTAGGAATTTTTTTTCTTAGGAACAATTGAGGGGCAAAAATGGCGTCCGTGGAAGTTTTTTTGGGTTGCCCTTTTTTATTTTTATAGTCAGCGTCATTTTGCCTCAAAACTTTCACATTTTTTTTTGGGGGGGGAAATATCAATAAAAACGAAGATTAATACAAATACAAAAGTGATGACCAGCAACAGGTTCTGGGTCCAGCTAGACTGGTCCTAGTCATTTAGATCTCATGGTACAAAATTCCCTAGGAAAAATTTGGAAAAAAAATTCTGGGGGGGGGGGGGCAAAATTGGAAATTTCCCTGACATTTTTAAATATGTCACTTTCCCTGACAATTCCAGGTTTTCCCGGAGTGTACAAACCCTGCAATTTTATTTTTAAAAAACTTTTTCCAGCAGGAACCAATTTTCTCTACCCCAGATGGCTCTGTATCTTGAAAACAAAAGATTATCTAAACTTCTGCTGGTGATTTTTGGGTTTAGCAAGACAAAACACTTTGTAAATAGCTATTTTTGAGTGGGATACGTTTTTGAAGTTAGGTAGTGTAATTAGTCATTCTAAATAGAAAGGTATTTAAGCATGAATGTGATTATGGGTATGCATATACTCTGGATGAACCTATCACACTTACAGAAAAGAATTTGTCCCACAAAGAGTCTTGTCGGAAATTTGGTGCACCTCACAGCTCAAATTTTCAGTTAGAAAAAGTGTAGGTAATATTTTGTCATTTTGCCCTCTTTTGGTTGATTTTTTTATTCAAAACATTCCAGTTTAACTTTTGATAGTAGTAGAAAATATCGATAGACAAACCAAAAGCTTTTTTGGTAAAATTGCAATCTGATTTTCTTAGTTAGTTTAAATGATTTCCCCAGTTTGTTTCATTACTGATAACTTGCAGGAACAACACTTCATGATGGCAACACTTTCCTGAGAATAACTAGTCTCAAGAAAAAATTTAATTTTCCATGAGGTAGTGATAAAATTCCTGCCTTTCTATAAAAAAAAAAACAGCATTTAGAATTTCACAGTAAAGTAGTTGGATCACTGCTAACATAAGTTAAGAAATTAGCATCTTGTAAAAACTTATACTTGAATGTTTGAATGGCATCAAAAAATGAGATATAGTTCTAGGTAGTACTGCAGTAAAAAGAAAAAAAGACGTCAATAAGTATATGGCAAATTGTTGTTTTACTTACTGCTTCATATAATTCAGGATTTCCTTTGAGCAATTCTTTAATTTTTTCTTGCAATTCAAACGGTGAAAGAGCTGAACCTTCATTCATTTGCAATAATGCAGCCTGTCAAAAGAAAGAGCACATCTCTGTTATTGAAATCATTTGTAAACAAAATGAAATAGTATTCACATTTAAAGAATGCTTAAAAATCTTTGTATGCAATCTTGTCAAATAAAAAGTTGAGAAAAAATTTCACGTATTTAAAATTCTAAAATAGCGGAAAAAAAAATGTAAAATGAAAAGAATGCCATGATAAAAAGTGAGTGAAGTTCAGTTCAAAAAAAATACATGCTAATGATGGTTATTTGAAAGGTCCCTGTTTAATGTCTGTTACTAGTGAGGTTTTCTTCCTAATCCTTCCAAAAACTGAAGGTCTACAGTACATTTATTTACATCATTAACACCAGTGCATTTGTACTGAAGTTAATGGTAGAAAACTTTGAATTACAGTGGTAGTTCTTTGAATACCAGCCGTGAAAAAAAAATGAAAGTTTTGAATTCCTTCAACTTAATTATTTTGGTCAGAGAATTTAACTTTTCTAACGGTAGACGAGTCACTAAAGATAAATTTGAACTGGGACCAACTACAAGTTTATTCACAACAAAATAATACTGCTTTACGTGCATCAATTAAAATCTAGTTGCTCTGTTTCTCTTACATTTCTTTATCATTTTAATTTACTCTTAAGAATTAGTAATTCCACTTGGAAATTACAATTGTAATGCTCTAAAAAACTATGAAATTCCTTTGAAGTCATTTTTAATGTCAAGATGTCATGAAATACAGAAAGGTATTATGGAAATATAAGTCATGTCTTGTATTCTTGTACATAAACTACTTACCTGAAGTAGCATACGAAAGAACTATACATTTATCGAATAAAACTTATCAATTATTTATTTGTTAAAAGCACAATGGCAAGGCAGGTAAATCTTTTTTTTTTTTCTTTTTTTAATGTTAACAAAAGACTATGCTGATTAATGAAATATCATTGCTCTAACTAATATTTGATAAGCACATTGCATACGTACCACTGCTAAATATTTACCAAGTTTTCACAAATGTTCATTAAAATTTAGCATTTACACATCTAAATTTTAAAACATTTAATGGTCTACATAGGCCCACATTTTGGAACTATTTTCATCTTTTCCCAATAATTTAGCTGCTATTCCTATTTCTAAGCTATAGTAACCGGTTTTATGCATCTAGAATACTCCTAATTTAATTTTTCGAAAGTAATCTTTTTTTTTTTTTTTCAAAGTGTTATCACACTTTTTAATTGTTTTTATTTGGGCCAATGGTTAACTTTGCATTTGAGTTACTTTGGCCTAAGGTGGTTTTCCCTATTTAAAATCAGTGTATGTAAAACTAGAACCAAAGAAAGACTTGTGTTTATATTAAAATCTATTTGAAAGAAAAATACCACTTCCATACCTTTCTCATGAGATCTATGTACTTAACAACACAACTCCTTCTTTCACATTAACAGCTATCCCTGGAAACCCGAGTCCATTCCTTCTACATTCTTCTTCATCCCCAAAACTTTCCAACAATGTTTTTTTAATTTTTAAGCAGATGAAACTGTGTTGACTTCTTTGGAACCACTGCTAACTTTCAGTTTCTCTTAATTTTCGAAGTAAAAACCATGTCGCTCTGGCTTGATGAATTGAGGTTGTAATCACTCTCTTTCTTTGTTAATGAGAGCTCCCAGTTTTTTCTACTACTTTTCCTGCTCAGAGTTTTACTTTTAACTTTTATTTTCTTTTCCAAATTCTTCTGAAGGACTTTTTCCAAGTATTTATGATGGGCAAAAATAGGTCGTAATTTTGAGGTTGGAAGATTTGTTATTGTCATTTTTTTACATAAAAACCTTAACAGAAATGAAAATTACAACTTTAATACTGCCTAAATTATCAAATAATGTTCATAAATAGGTAATTAACAAACTCTTAGCAGATATAGAATTATTTCCACAGATAAAAGTTGTTAGAGGTTATAAAGACATGTGTTATCACAAAGTGAACAAAACCACCAATAATGCTCCCTGTGGAGAGTTATCAAATTGTCTGGTATGCAGAACTATGTGCTTGATACCAGGGATGCCCACTTAGAATGGAGCATGGTGCAGACTGAGCCACTGGAATTTTTAGGGGGTGTTTTGAGAGGTATTTTTCACTTTTTGGGGGGCTCTTGGTTTTGGGGAGGGGTCTTCACAATATTTAGTGGGGTGCACTCTTGCTCTTAGGGGGGAGCACCCCTGTTGATACTACTCACAAACGGAAATTTAAGATCTGCTTCCTGAAGATTAGGACAGAACATTGTATTTTTCCCAGTTTGGGCCAAAGAAGAACCCCAGGGCCAAAGCAGCCTGTATTCAAGGTAAGTTGTTTGTTTTTTTGATCATTTTCATTAGAAAGCAGTTTTTCTACACATTAAATGATGTAAATATCTCTTAATTCATGCATAAATGTTTTACTTTTTTAATAACAAATATTTGCAGTAATGGATATAAAACAAACTGACAAGCACACTAATTATCGGAAAAAGTTAAAACCATGTATTGTTTTACAAGTTAAAAAAACATAGAGAAGTAACCTGTTGTGCTATGAAAAACTCAGCTTGCTTTTGTGATGCAAGAACTTGAAATTCGTCACAAGAACTGAGGAGGGAAAAGAAATGTCATATATTTAGAAAACAACAAATGAAAAAACAGTATGTTTATATTTTTAGCTGCGCAAAAGTTTTCAATAAATGGCACATAAATGCTGCATACAGGTTCCCTTATAATTGTCTATAAAAAAAAAGTTCTCAGAGCTAAAAATCTCCCATAAAACCTATATCTATATAATTACATGGCTACCTAGTGTTGTAAAAAATAAATTATGCTTCCATTAATATTAAACATTACATTTCATAATAGAATAATAAAATATATCAAACACAAATTATTACGTAATCAAGTTTTCAGCTATCAAGACTTTTTTTCTTTGTAAACATAATTTTTAAGGTGGTTTTTAATTTTTTCATACAAAGAATAAATGGAAATTTCACAGCAGAGATACTTAACTAGAGCATTCATTTAACATTTAAGCATCCTTTGAAGTAACAAGTTTAATAATACTAGTTTCAAGCATTACATGAATAGCTTTATCACTTGAATGAATAATTGGAAAACATAAATACAATATTATTTTTAAAACATAAGTCAGCAAAGGAGTAAAATGTAGCAATATATAGCAAATGATAAGACTAATAATCAGAACCAAAAAAAAAAAAAAAGAAAAATCATGATAATATAACAATCACAATAATAATAAGGAGCAAAAAAAAAAAGCGTCATTCTCAAGAACAATGTATGTGAATGTTTTTATACATAAAATACCATCTGCATTACACTACTGTCCACCTTTAGCAAGTTAAGCTCTGCTTCCAGACCGATTCTACGACTCCATTACTTGAAATGGGGGTGACAAAAAATAGCTTAAGAACTTGTTTATTTAGTTGGCAGTGTATTGCCCATTTAGCGAACATTACTATACCTAACTATTAGCAAGTGGTACAGGATTTTCTCGCCAATAAAATGGTTGCAATGGTAGCCCAACCTACGTTGCAATGGCATTAACAATGCCTCTTCTTACTGATTGCTCTCCCTTGAAAGAAATGGGCTTGTTTAAGGCCATAGCTTAACTTGTTAGAGCTGAACAGTAGTGAATAAAATAATTACTGAATAAAAATATAAACATTTATAACAGTACTAACTGCACAAATAAATTTTCAATTTTTTTTTTAAAGGAAATGGAAGCACATACACACCAAAAAAAATAAATGCAATTTTAAAATTTCGCAAGCTTTTATCTAAAGCTCAAAACTCGCGGTCGCCAGTCGCCAAATGCGACCAATTTTCAAATTTTGGCGACCATTATTTTCACTTCAGTCGCCAATATGGCTACCATTCGCCAATGCAACCTTCCCTGACCTGTATGACCTTTCCCCAAATTCTTATGTCCACTAAAAGTTCGGCTATCGGATCGCCGGGGATGAAGGAGGGAGGGGGGGTGGAGTATTGTCCAATTGTGGCTAATAGTGCTATGTGTTCTTGTTCTGAATAGAAAACAAAAATCGCAATCACGACGGCAAATTCGTTACAAAACTTTTATTTCGAAAACTCGGCTTTCTTTACACGTGATCGTAAAAATAGACAAATTTCATACACCAATTTAGTAAATTATGCTTTTTTGATCTTAAATTCATTTTTCAACTTTATTTCTCCTTAACAAATGGCTATTTCTTCGTTTTGCGGTATTTTTAAACTACGCGTTTTCAAAATGGCGTCGCGTTGCTATTGTTCATTTTTACCAGTAAAGACGAAAATATCCTTTACAAAATGAAAAGAATTGAAAAGAATTAATCTTGTACATTTGGTTTACATATGAATAAAAAAAAATGGCGCCTTTGAGTCAAAATGCACCGAGACAAGGTAAAAACGATATCGCTAAAAAAAAAAAAAAATTTGCAAGATTTTTGATTTTTTGTTTTAATCATATTGTTTGTTTTTCCTTTTTTTTTCTTTTTAAAATATAAAACCTACTGGAGGAGAGGACATATCCGTTTATTTATTTTATTTCTCCTTAAAAAAGTTGTTATTTTTAAGTTTCGCGAAAATTTTCAAAATGGCGCCGCGTTGTAGATTGTCCATTTTCACCAGTTAGAAGAGGAAAATGTGTGTTCCAAAATAAATAAAGAGAAGTACAATCGTATTTATAAAACACATAAATAATTTTAAAAAATGGCACCCTTGCGTCTAGAGAAGGTGGAAAGAATACGGCTGAAACCCTTTTTTTCTTCTGCTGGATCTTTTATTTCATTTTTTTTTTTTTTTCGTTTTTTTTTTATATTTACCTTTCTTTTATTCATTCATTTTTTGACAATCAAGCTTCGATTTTTATAAAATTCTGCATGCATTTGTAAAAACAAAAAAATATTTTTGTAGAATCGCAAATGGTTTAGGTTTTACATTCTGTTCAAGTTTTTGGTATTTTGTTGTTTTCTTTATCAAGGAACTAACTCGTGTTTTGGTTGAAAGCTATGATGTTTCTAGAAGTTTTGAAAGCTGAAAAAAATTAAGAATAATAATAATCTTTTTTATTTATTTATTTTTTTATCGGGATGTATTTTGCTTAAAGATAAATTAATGCAGATTATAATTTGCAAGAGATGTGTTAAATAATATCTGGGCAGGGGTGCCCATTCCCCCCAAGTTCAATTCCCCCCCTCCAAAATTTTTCCTCAACCCTCTTTTCCTTTTTTGTTTTTAGCACGTTTTTTATTTTTTTTAATATTTTTTATTTACTTATTTATTTTTAATTATTATTTTATAAGAAACGTTCTTTGCTACGCCAATGACGTATACACACATACTAAATAAATAAACGGAATAAAATAAATTAAAATAAAATTTGTCTATCATTTTTTGAGATTTGGCTACCATTTTATGAGGATCTGGTAGCCATTGGCTACCAATTCAAAATTTGAGTTTTGAGGTATACTTTTATCACAAACTTATTTTTTTTTAATTGCTGAAAGTTAAGAATTTTTTATGAACTATTGCTTCCCTTCCTTCACTCAGTTTTAAGCTTTTTTTTTAATGCTTTCAGAAACAGATACAGCATTACGACTAACATTCAGGAAAAATTATTTTATACAAATTTTGAAGCAAAAACATTGGAGGAATTTCAAAATCATCCAACTTTTTGACTAATCAATTTACACAAAATTAAAAAGTGTAGCTAATTTTGAACACCATTTAATTACAGTTAGTGCAAAGCTAACCTGGCAGCACTTTGAAAGCTATGTGGATCCTAATCACAGCATTACGACTCTGCCAGGTTAGGTTTGCCTTGAGAATAGAAATACATTGAGCAATTAAGAGCAAGACTCTTAAGAATGCATATATCTTATATTAAAAGAATACAGTGAACCCTCGTTTTATGCAGGGGTTACGTTCCTCAGAAATGCCACTTAAATTAAGACTTAATATTAGTGTTAAAATTTAGGTTCCATACACAAAAAAAAATCTTCATTATGACTAATTGTATAATAAGTTTAATGTTTCTCCTAGATAGTTCTCAGTGTCTAGGAGAAACCTTTTTTTTTTTTTTACATGTATTTTTGAACCACCCTAGTGTACTTACATCGATTTCCATGCACAATATGTATAAAGAAAACACAAATTAATTTAGTGTTTATGAAAAGGAGTAGGCTATGATAGTGTTTTGGTAGTCAAGAATTTTTCTCTGTAGTTCTTTTCAGAGCAATAACGCATCCATGATCATGACAGAATTTTCCTTCACTAACAAATCAGAAAGATCATGTCAATGAATGGCTCAAAATTTTTGATGTCAACGTTCTGTGTCATCAATGTTGGTATCCTCATTGTTTTGGTTCTCTTTTGTCACTCCTAAAAGCTCTTCTTCCAGTGAGTTCTAAAACGTGTGAGTTTAATAACTTTATTTCTGGAAAGAGATCCGGAACCAATCGCATGAAATGTCTCCAGTGGCTCAAGCTCAATTATTAGCATGCCAAAATGCAGTTTATTGCATGTAATCTGAAATCTTTAGGAGTTTGGATTTTGAAATACGGGAAGATTTTATCTGTTTGCATTGCAGCATCTACGTAAAGCCGAAACTCATCCGAGTAAAATGAACTAAACATGTCAAATCTTAAATTGTGTAAAATAAACCCACGTAAAATGCGGGTCTACTGGTCAACAACCCCCTTTAAGTCAAGAAGGGAATATTAGGGGTCATCCCTAATATCCCCTTCTTGACTTAAATAATCAAAATTTTAAAAACATAAATAAACAGATAAAAACTGATGAAAAATCTCTAAGAAGTGCTTCAATACCTCTCGTCCAATTTTTCATCTAGAGGAGAGTCTCCAATACTAATATCACTACATTCTTCAAGACACTGTCCAAAGGCAGTATCATAATAAATACGGACTTTAGTACAGAGCTTTGTCACTAGACTGAAGGACAACTTATCAAAAGCAAGCAGCATGTGTCGAATAAACAATCCTGTAAAACATAAATCAAATTTTTGCAGTCAACAATTTACAATAGTTCACCATGCAATGAAGAATAAAAAACAGGAAAATGTAGATGATTTTTATTTCATTATAGTAAGTCGGACATGTAGTAATGTTTCTCTTTGGCCAAAACAGAGGCAGGGTGCTACCAGATAAAAGGGCAATTTAACTCAATGAAAAGGGCACTTCTTAATGGACGGTTATGGGCAACTTCTCAAAGAACAAGTAACAGAAGAATTCCCCTTTTATTACACTGGAATAGACTAACGAGGTCGGTCCTTTTTTTGTAAAATCTAAAAATGAGCATAAAGGAACCCTAAAAAATTTATATAGCTGTTTTTGTTTGTTTTGTAACTTGTTCTATACATTTAGAGATTGTAGCAGATTTATCTTCAGAAGCATTTATTGCTACTTTAAAACAGTTTTTTACATCATGGCAAAAGTGCGAAAATCATTTCAGAGAATACCCAAATTTTAAAGGTGTCTCAAAGGAGTTGAAAATGTTATAGTTTTTTTATACACCCAGAAAGAGAAATAGCTAATTATTATATTTCTGTTGAAGGGGTAGATTGGAAATTAATCATTCCCAAATCTTCTAATTTCAGAGGAATTCAGGAGACTGGAGTTGAATAGCTTAAACATCACTTGAAACATACTATAGGTAAATCAGCTTTAACTCTTGAAGAATTTCTTACTATAAATGCTCAAATAGAGGGAATTCTAAATTCAAGGTCACTTGTTCCACTTTCAGCAGAAGCTGAAAATTTTGATGTTCTTACACCAGGTCTTTTTCTCATAGAAAAAGCAGTTAATGCCATTGTTGAACCATATCTATGCTCTGTTGAAAATAATAGACTCCATAAATTAAAAAATATATATAAAAATTGTTCACAATATATGGAAATTTTGGAAACAAGATTATCTAAAAAGTTTGCAAGATTGTTCAAAATGGCAGTTTGAGAAACAAAATGTGGAACCCAACAGTGTTGTCCTAATAAAGGAAGACAATCTTCCAATAGCACATTGGATAGTTGGGGGGATAATAAATGTAGGTAATGCCAGGGTTGGTAAAAAAAACGTTTTTTCTTCAAAAAAACTGGATTTTTTTTTGTTTAAACCAGGTTTTTTTTTGGTTTAAACCGGGTTTTTTTTGGTTTAAATACTATTTGACAGAAAAACAATTTTTGGAAGGTAATTAAGGTTCCATGTAATTAACAGTTATTCAATAGTCACATTATACCTAATTTCTTGATTAATTAAAGAGATAAGAACAAAATCTTGTAACTAAATTAAATAATTAAAATACCTTTTTGCGGGGAAATATTGATTGAAATGTTTGACTTGATTAACATATTAGTATGCATGTATATATCAGGGTTGGCTTTCTGCCGGCAGAAACTAGTTTTTGCTGGGCCAGTGGCAGAAACTGGTTATAACCGGTTAAAACCGGCAGAAACTGGCAAAAACTTAAAATCGTCTTAAAAAACTAAAGTAATGATATTTGTTTAAACTAAAAAATTAAACTTCATTTCATCATTGTAAAAAATAAAATGTTATGCTAGTGCCCTTGATTTAGTTCAGAAAGGGAACTTTTCAATTGCTGATGCTTGTAATATTTGGATTAATCTAACAAAGGACGAAAATCATATGGGTTCTTAGGATAGAGGAGTGACATACAGAATTAAACTGGCATTACTGTTTGTAATTTGCTCGCAAATAAGCTTCATCTAAGTTGCTTGTGATTGAAATTATCATGTTCTTCAAGAAGAAAGTCAAATTTTACTTCCCAATATTAATCTAGATTTTGTACCTAATATCACAGCTTTGCAAAACAAACTGGCCCCACTTCTCGAAACTCATTTTTCCAGTCAAACTTTTACCACTACCCTAGTTACTACATGATGGACCAGTTTAAAAAAATAAACTATTTGAAAGTTTCATGAATATTGCTTGTTCCTTGATGCATTGCCTGCTAGCTTTTCTGTTGCAAGAATATTCAAAAGTTTCTCATTCGTGCATATTAAATTGAGAAACTATTTAAATTTTTGGAACCACCTTTTCCAAGAAGCAACTGCAGGGTCCAAACAATGTAACATTTGATTCTGAATTGTGATAATATTATAAATTAAGCTGTGCTTTGGTTAACAATTAATTATTTTTTCCATGCATTTTCTACTGTCTGTCAATAGCTTTTTTTTTTTTTTTTGTCATTTTGAGAGTTTTTGCCAGTTTCTGCCGAAAATGTGGCAGAAAGTGGTTTTAGCCATGCCGGTTTTAACCGGTTTCTACCAGTGGTTTTAACCGCCCCGGCAGAAACTTGCCAGCCCTGGTATATATAGATCCTTTATGATACGAAATACTTCAAGAAGTGGTTGTGATGCGGGTTAAGATAAAATATAAAATGAAGATCCAAGAAAAAACTTTATAAAACCAACATAATATGAATAATTATCGAATAAAGGTAAAAGTTATATTTTTAACTTGCCCTTCCATCTCACGACCAGTTTTTACACTTAGCTCTTAATCCTTTTCTGGCTTCATTTTTGATTTCATCAAATGAATGCCAAATTAGGTCTTTTTTTCTACCAGAATTAGACATTCTTTTTAAAACAATATGAGTACGTAACTTTTGTAAACAAACTGCACAGGTTAGCTAAGGCAAATCAAATACCAAAATCCCAATTCCAATGAACAAAAGGGGGGAAAAAACTAAGAATTATCAGCACCCAATAGTCATAAAGCAGCATAGGTGTATAGCCAATCAAAATCTTTTGAGCACACAGAATCCAAAAAAAAAAAACACCGAAGGAGAGTGTAGTTTATATGTGAAGATTTATACACATACATTTGCATTTTTTCTTGGAATTTAAAAATTTGTCTTTTAATCTTCCTACATTATAATATAAGGAACTATTATGTATCATAATATGAAGTATAAACTTTTTTTAAAAATTTGATTCAAAAAATATTATTTGTGTTCACCTGCAGAACAAATCTTAATTTTTAGGTGCAAACAATTAAGTTAGACTGCTGATTACTTTACAAGTCAAAGTTAAAATTCCAGGAAAGTGCAAATAAATGGGCAAAAATGTCACACCCCTGCAACAGGAGTGAGCAATATAATGGATTGCATTTACAATAAAAGATTCAATCCTTAGTAAATCTTAACTAATCAAGCAAATTAAGCATAATGATGGAAGTTGACTGAAATCTGCTTTATGGCATATATATGAAATAAAAATTATATTATTTTTTTTTTTTTTTCGATTAAAACTTGTAATACATTTTGAAGAAGCAACTTTGCAGTTTTAGTATTTATCTCTGCAACTTAGCTAGGAATTTAGCATAAATGAAATTTTACATTTTTCAATATGTATGGGGAAATCAATGTAAACCTGTGAAATAGATTTTTTTTGGCTTTTTTTTTTTTTTTTTTTTTTGAAAAAAAAAAAAAACAATATTTCAAAAAACCGCATGGTTTTTAAAAAAAACAAACAATTGGTTTAAACCATGTTTTAAATCAAACAACCCTGGGTAATGCTTAAAAAAATTCATGTTGTTGAAACAAAACTATCTACTGAGAATATGGTTGAAAGATCTATTTCAAAATTTGCTGTTTTGCCTAATGTATAATTAAAATGTTATGTCATATAAAAAATATAGGTATGTAATGTAATTTAAGTTTGCATTTAATTTCTGAAAATTTGTATTGATTATGCTTTGAAATGATATTTCAAGACCTGGCGGGATGTTGGTGCCAGAACGATGATTATAACAAATCAGCATTAGCCAAGGGAGCCTACTCCCAAACAGTTGCTACAGAAATTTTGCTCTTACAGTCCAAATTTGTGATGTTGTGTGGTTTTGGTTTTTGTTGTTGCTGTTAAGCATATTTTAGTGAGTATATCCCCAATTCATTGTTAACTAATTCTTGCAATAAATATGATTTCTAGCAACTTGATCCACCTTTAGAAATTCAACATCTCTTTTGCCACATCAAAAATGGCAAATAAAAAAAAAAGCAATAGCCAAAAAAAAGTTCATGGTTAACAGTTTCTTTGCTAAATTCAAGAGATTCATACGATTTTCAACAAGGAACAAAAAGAGACAGTATCTCCTAGAACTCAAAAAGCCTCTAGACCAGGTAAGATATTCTGCATGTCTTGCACGAGGTTGCTTTACTGGATTTCACTTTTCCCGACTCTTTGCTTCTTTTTTCTTCCTTTTATAAAAATAGTAAATATTCAAAAAAAGAGAAAACTCAGGGCTAAGTATGTAATGAGATTAGAAAACTGTCTGTGGTTTCTTTTTGAGGGATTAGAAATATTGGGAAAATACTGGTTATATATGGGCTCTTCGGTTATGTGATAGGAGCTACATACAAGAGCATTTACTATGTATTAGTAGAAACCGAGGTTTAAAAACACATACCCAAAACGCTGCTTTTCTGCACAATAGGAAGAACAGGAGCAGGTTCTACCAATAGTGAGTCAAGTGTGGCTATGTAATCCATAATTGCAGCTACACCATTTTTACTTAGCTTCTGTAATCTGGAATATCAATAGAAATCAACTTCAGTAGAATTCACTCCATTTCTAAAAACATAGACGTATATTGCCGTGGGTAGGTATTGGCAGTAACTGCCAAATACCTACCCACAATTTTTCATTTTGCACCTTTTTACATTTTTGTCATCTATTGTATGTTAGCTGTACTGTACAAACTTGCTCATTTGGTTTCCCCTTAAATAAAAGCATGAAAAAAGCGTCTAATTCCAACATTTCCCTATTGTTAGTATTGATTCCAAAATGTGTTTCTTCAAATATCTAAACTATGTTTCTTCCAAAATCGTGTCTCTTTATTCTTAATAGAACTTTTTACAAGATAAAACATTATGTAATTTCTTAATCAGCATAAAGCTTGTGTACTTGTATGTATGTAGGTATCAGGGTTTCAACAATGGTCGTTTTTTCTAAAAATTGAGATTCCCAAAATGTGACAAAAAATGATCAATTTTGCAACAAAAAAAAAAGAAAGAAAGAAAAAAATCTGGATTTTGAAACTTTGACTGCTAGCAAAAATTTCAGCATGGCGGATGTGCATCGAACAATCACCCTAAATAGAAGTTTTAGAAGGTTTTTTGAGTTCCATAGAAATAAGTACGATTTATGCTAGCTTCAAGTTGAGCAATTCTGCACAGACAACAATGTTCAAAGTTGGAGGATCTGAATTTTTTGTGACACAAAAACTTCCAAAAAAGTACTTGAGATTCAGGACACTTTCTCGATTGCAGTTCAACCCTTTTCACTTAACATGTTCAGGACCAGCAGAAAGAGGAAAAAGCGCTTTCCCAGGCCTGCCGCTCCGAAGGAATCCATGCGGACGGGCACAGGCGATTTTTGTAGTTAAGCCTAATTTTATTGAAAAATTCATAAAAAACCTATTGCTGCAGTTGAATGCACTGAAACTTTTGATTCACTATCATTAATATTCTCTGAATACATTCCAGCAAAATTTTTATCATGTTAATAAACAATAACTACGAATTTTGAAGAAAAATATTTCTTTTCCATTAAAACAAAAGTCTGTCTATGTATGTGGCCTAAAAGTTTGCGTACAAGCATTCAAAATACAGGTAAAACATTAGATAATCAAAACAAAAAAATATTTCAGACAAAAATGAGAAATCAAACTAATTATTGCTAAAATACCTCTGAAGCATTGATGTCTGCTTGCCATCAACTTGCACTAAAAATTCTGCACTAAAACCCACATCCTCAGTAGCACTGCCTCCAATATTCAAAATCAATGCCTTTCTTTTCATATATGACTAGCTTACTACTCGGCATTGCCCGTGTGCTTTTCAATACAACATATCTTTTGGATAATCAAATGAATGAATTGTATCTAAATGAGAGTAAAAATTGCATTCACACCGCTCTCTTGTCTCAAATCTATCATTATCTTTTGCACATCTTGTGGGACAACCTTTTACGTGATGCTTCGAAAGAAAAGCGTTGCGCTGCCTTTGTAGGTTTTGCTTTCCCCAAGACATCAAAAAATGCAAGAATGCTTTTCACTTTCTATTGTCTAAGAATGGCTCAAAATTTTCAATGTGAATGTTTTTGGTTGTGCCTCACCGACGTTGGTATCCTCGTTGGTTTTGTCCTCCTTTGTCACTCCTAAGAGTTCTTCCTGTGAGTTTTGAACTGCATGAGTTTAATAACTTTACTTTTGGAAAGAGCTCTAGAACCAATCACATAAAATGTCTCCAGTGGCCTAAGCTTGATTATTAGCACGCCAAAATGCAGTTGATCACACGTAATCTGCAATCTTTTGGAGTTTGGATTTTGAACGAGGGGAAAATTTTATCTGTTTGCATTGCCGCATTCGCCTAAGACCGAAACTCATCTGCGTAAAATAAAATAAAGGTGTCAAATCTTAAATAGTGTATAATCGAAGCCGCGTAAAATAAACCCGAGTAAAACGAGGGTCTACTGTAGGTGGACATGAACTTATGGAACGAACTATTTAAAAACCATCAATAAAACTGCATCATAAAGAAAGAAGTAGGCTTGCACATTTTGGTCACTATCCGTGTTAATTTTTTAAAAATTATTTACAGGCCTTGAAATTTAAAAAAAAGTCTTGTTTGTAGTAAACATAGACAAATCTTTTGTTTATATTTCACAGAAGCTTATTGCATATTTTGTTCTCCTTATCCACAGCTCAAACACAAAGGAAATGTATTTCCAGGTTTAGAAAAGTAGTCTAAAAATTTTAAAGCTAAATGACTTAAAATTTTCTATTCCAGAAATTTAACTCAAAATTTGCTGCTAAATAATGTTTTTAGTCCCCCTGGCAGCAGCAAGAAGAAATACAGTTTTGAGTGAACCCAACCTTGAACAAGCAACATAAAACTATCTGTATGGGAAAGAAGTATATTTCAAATACATTTAAAGCACTTAATCGACTGCCCTTATAACTGGTTGATCGTGATAGAGAACAGAAGTCTCACTGAAGATTGTAATCTCTTGAAGTTTAAAGAAAGATCAATTGTGGTTACACGCAATCTTGCATAGACGAATGAGCGACCAGCATTTACAGAAAATTTTTGCCTCTGCAGAAAGTTTTTTCAAACTGCTAATGTTATTTAATTTATTTTAAAGGGAATTTTTTTAAAAATCCCAGTTTATTTCTGTTAAAGCCTTTCTCCAAAAGCCTTTTAAAGCACATGTGCGAAAAAAATAATAATTTTGGCAGTTTTCTTCAGTTGGAGAAAAATAAGAAAACTATATGTTATTGTAAAAAAAATTAAATGATTTAAAGTAGTTTTTTTTTGTCTCTTTCATATTTGAATAAATTCAATTCTTTACTCAAGGGTGAGTTAGGCAAAATAATTATTTGCAGAAAATTTTTCAGTTAAGATTTGTATTCGCATAAAGCTTTTCACTTTACCTAAGTCTGGTTACACGTGAGAAGCAAAGTATTTCACCTCGTCCCTATACTGTTAAGAGAGTTTAAGCTATTACAGTAATAATTTCCCATTCATCTCTTACAGCATTTCTTCAATAACAGTTGAAATGCTTATAGTCCGTGGAGTTTGTGACAAAAATACCCAAAACATTTCACTTCCGGATACCAGTCTGAAACTTTGCACAGTGCTTATGTACATATATAGGAACAAAAATCCACCGGGAGGCATTTGATCAGAGGTCATGAACCCCCTGTGATGATGTCATCAAAATGGCTGCCTTATTAAGAAAAGTACATTTGTTTAACTGCTTAGTACTCCATTATGGATCTTAATACTGTGATATTAAAGTATAACATTTAAATGCGCTTTAAAGAGCTATTTAATACTGATTGACTTTTTTTTCAATCACAAATAGTGTAAGAGTTATTACAATTAACGTCATCAAAATGACCGCCTGGAAAGGTAAGTACGTACGTTTAACTGCTTAGAATTACATTACAGATCTTTATATTGCAATATTAACGTGTATCATCTGAAAGAGCTTTAAAAGAGCTATTTAGCAGAGATTGATTTTTCCTCCTAAGACAAGTAGTTTTAAAGTTATTAAAATTTCCGTTATCAAAATGGCCGTCGTGAAAAGGTGAAAAGTTTCGTTTAACTGCTCAAAACGCCATTAGAAATCATTCTTCTGTAAAAAATAGGTACACTAAATAAAAGCTCTAATATAAAGTATAAAAATATGCATTTGTTCCCCCCCCCCCTAGTAAATATTTTTAAAAATTTCACTGCAATAACGTAACTACATGGGGCGGGAAAGTGGGGGACAGGGTCATTCATATTGAACTGTTCCAACAGTTCCTCCACATCTAACCCGCACTGAAACTTTTAAATAAAAATTCCTAACCGGATTAAATACGCATGTATTGTCACATAATAATTCTCTGCCGTCTAGCGGTAAGAATCAGAACGACTACTCAATTTTTTCCCACAACAAGCTGTAACTTTGGATTGCAGTCCGCCTAGCTCGTTTATTTCCAGTTCTGTTATTATCAGCAATAATTCCATAGTGATATATTTATTATTCAGATATAATTTTCAATAACTGAATATTTCACTGGTTAAAGCAAATAATATCAAATAAAGGTGAGTCATATAATTATATTACGGTTTGAAATCGATAACTTCGATTGTTCATTCCATTTAGCATTTAAAATTATCATATACATAGCTTATATTCATTTCTTTACGTCCTTTTCAATAAGTAAAACATATTAAAAACTCGTAATATTTTTTAGAATAAATATTTCTCATTCATTTGTTCCGTGTGACCTCAAAATACTAACACAGCTTGCAAGGGCCCGACTAACTAAGAGTGAGGCCGTAGGCCCACAATAATTTGGTGGCACCCTGAAGACTCTATAGCGAGATACGGTGGTTACCATTGAGAAGGAATAGATGGAGAGAGTGCAACCCTACTATCCCAATACGGCAACAGTAGTACCATGTGACCTGGAGAGCAATTTCGAGTTGATCCTAACCGCTGAAGAAGTTTTCACTAGCTGAAGCCATGCATGATAACAACCATTAACTGTAGAAGAGAAAAATCCTTATATATTATTTCTGTAGCCTGTTTTTGGTTTCTACGCGAGATTTTCCTCAATTCTTGATCGATTTCTTTGATTTACACCTTATTTTAAAGCTTATCGTGCAGGCTATTGACGAAAAATAGACCCACTAAAAATTGTTTTTTTCGGGCAAAAAAACCTGTTTTAAAGAACCAGAATGAGGTTTTCGGTTAAATTTATAACTTTAACTTGCACTGTTACCGACAGAGCTGAATAGCTTGATCGGCAGAGCGTTCGACTGGTAACCAGGAGAATGCGTGTTCGGGCCCACGTCCGGACAATCTGCATCAAAAAATTAGAAAAATATCGCGCATTACATGAACAGTGAATAACAAATATGAAGGAATACATGAGGTAGAAATGCTCCTAGCTGTTATGAAAACTTGATGCAGCACGGAGCTATATTGATTTTTTTTAAGCTTTGGCTCCGGAAGAAAATTAAAGCATAATGTAAACGAAAATATAAGTATCAGGTTTAAGATTTCGGACTACATTGGAATTGTTTTTTGTTCAGTAAAATATAATAAATTGTATGTTGAAATATAGATTCTTCTAATGAGTTTTTGACTCTTTGTACAAATAAAAAAAATACTACCTCAATTTAAAGGGTAATATATATATTTTTCTTCTTTTTGCAAAAAAACAAATAGCGTATCACATTTTTACTACATTTGAAAAGCTACGCTTAAAAAAGAACTTAGTTCAAATTATTTTGTATTTTAACCGTTCTGTTAAATGATGAACACGTGCTGCCATCTAAGTCATAACGGTTCAAACAGCCTGCGATAACAAATTGTAAAAATTTTTAAAAATAGAAACACTTCTCGGCAAGAAAAAAATTTAAAATTACCTGTGGGGTTTTTTTTCCGTAGAGCGTTCGGCTATAAACTGTCTGAACTTCGGGCATGTTCAGGCTGTCCGACATAATAGCAAATTTACAGTAATATTACGCATTACATGTACTCAACATACAACAGATAACACATGTAATAAAATAAATGCAGTGGGAATGCTATTTGGTGTTTCGACTCCTTTATGCAGGCTACAGTTATCATTCAGATAAGTTGACTGCTAATCGAAGGGTATTCTTCCCTTTTTTTTTAACTTTGATTCCGTCCAGACCACTGAGCATAATGTAAGCATTAAAAAAAAGTATTAGATATACCTCAAGGGAATCCTTTTTGTGCAGAAAAACATGCATTGTATGCTGAAATGTAGATTTTTCTAATAGCAGTGTTCGAACTTTTGTACAAATGAAAAAATACTACGCCAAATTAAAACTACGAGTTTCAACCAGTAAATCTATAATTATTTACTCCAATACGATATAAAACATTAAAATTATTATCAACTTCATTAGTAAGAAATCATTTTCTACTTCTCTGCTTTCGGCAGAAAAAAAAAATTTTTTGTCGAAAAATTACACTTAAAAAACGGACTCAGTTCAACTGGTTTTGGTTTTGAATTTTAAGCGTTCGATTAAAAGAAAAACAAGTGCGGGCTTTTAAGCCATACAGGTTAAAGAAGCCTGCTATGGGAAATTGTTGAATATTCAAAACTAAAAACACTTATTTTTTCAACAGAATTTATTACTTCTCTAGAATGTTTGTTTCAATCGCTACGTGAGATTTTCCTCATTCTTTAATCAAATTCCATGTTTTACGAATAATTTTGAATCGTATCATGCTGGCTAATGACAAAACATAGACGAATGATCTTATTTTCTTTTTCGGCAAAAACTTTTTTGCTGTTTTTTATTACGATACGCATTCCTTCAATGAATAGCATTTGAAAAGGAAGACACAGTTGTTAGGTTTGTTATAGCGTCGTACTGTTAATCAGAATGGCACCAGTTCAAATCCGTGTCACTAAATATCTCTTTAATGTTTCTTTTTTTTCCGTCAGATGCTCACATGGACAGGACTGTATTTGCCACAACCTGTTTTTTCACATGCAAAATTACTGATTTTTCACGTGTCACTCAGCCACACTTTTAATGATATTTATATTTGCATTGAAAATACGTACAACCAAAAGGGGAGCGATGATCAAATTATCACAACGTTGTATTAACGATGTTGTTACTGATGTCTTCAAATTACATGCCTTCTCTTGTGCGCTTACTTTTTTCCGTTTACTTTTTTCGGTTTTTCTTCATAATATTCTTTCTTTGAAATTTTTAGAGAGCGAAATGCCTTATGAAACGATTCGAAGTACAGTGCGGAGTTCCGCACGGGTCGACTAGTTAGATTTATAGTAATAGTGCAGTATTCTAGCATTGTAAACTGTGAGAAAAAAGCCACACCAGGAGGTCCAGTAACTTTTCCCTAGCATGTACGAATGTTTTTTATTTCTAAATAAAGAAAAAATAGCATTTATATGCATTCAACGAGTACATATTCTAGGACTCGACCGATGCATCGGTGCCGATGGTTCGACAATTTAGCCATCGGCATCGACATCGGCGGCCGATGCTAACTTGCATGAAACATCGGCCCATCGGCCTTAAAAACATCGAAAAGCCGATGAAATTAGCCGATGTTTTGGGGAAAAAAAGGACCTTTGCTGTTTTACTTTTAATACAAAGTAAAGAGTATTATTGTTTTCATATAAAATTGTTTACTTAAATTTCAGAATGAATTTCTGTTTTAATCACCCCTGAAAGAATTTTTAATACTGCATTCAGGTACCTAACAAATTAATTATTGTGTTGTTCTTTTGCGGCTGGATATACGTATGTATCTCTCATAAGAAGTCATAACTCAAAAATGGTAAGCTGTAGAAGGTTAAAATTTCGCGTGCGTACAATCCAGTTGTACACTTCCCTTTTTGTTTTCGATTGGGTGTTCTAAAAGCCTATTTACTCATTTTTTGTGGCTATTAATTACTTATTTCAATGCAAAACTAATATAGTGTCTCAGACTAGGCGATCATTTGGTGATATATTGCTGGATTGGAGACAAATTTGGAAACAAATGTGAGATGGCGAAACCATTTTTGTGATATTTTGTTAGATTCCCTTTGAACCGAAGGTAATTTTTAATTTTTTGATATTTGAAATGTGAATCACAGCAATGCAGTCTTTTCTGCATCGCTTCGGCGGAGTTACAAGTTTGGGGCCCGTCGAAATACGTTTTGGGGCCCTTTTTCTCTATCACGGAAGTTGTAAAACATTTATCATAAGCATTTTTGTAACTCCTACGGAGCCCCTATGGTTATGGGGTCTCTCGCGCAATTGCAACATTTGCTATATTTTAAATCCGCCACTGCACGTCAAAACAAACTCGGGTGCTTTAAAAGGGTTTTTCTGCTCAATGTTTATGATTATTTTGAATTCAATTTTTTACGACTATATTTTGTATTTCCGAGAACACTTGCGCACCCCCCTCCCCTTCCTTCTATTTCTGAAATTAAACTCTAGTTGTACCTCTGAGTTGTTTAAAACTAACGCCATTCATAAAATTAGATTATTTTTTTCAAACTTTATCTATTGTTTAGCAAAAAATTAGAACATTAATGTAAGAAATTGATTAAAGACGTTTTGAATAGTGACATAATTCGGAAATCAAAGAGAGTTCTGAATTTTTTCTTCGGAAGTGTTGTAGTAGGTTTAGAAACCCTTCCGACGAGTTGGTGGTAGCGGTTCTGTACTAAAAAAATGTGGCCGAAATTGTGTGTGGGGCCAACGTTTAATGTACAAATTACTCCAAAATCAGAGGGTGACTCCCCCCTCCCTTGTCGTTTCAAGCATTTTTTAAATATTTAGCGATTATTTATTTTGCTCAAGAAATGCCATTTTGCGTTGTATTTCTCATACTTGTTTCACCTATATTTCGTAATGCGCTATCTTTTTTGCATCATTTAAAGCGATCAATTTTTTTCTATTCTAAGTAACTATTTTTATGTATTTTTATAAAATCAATAAATAAATTATTTTTGTTTTCATCATATTTTTAATAATATAATATCGAAAAGTTTCAAGGTTTCAGAAAATTATTGTTAAACTGAAAAATTTAATTAGAACCTTTTTATAGGGCTTCATAAAAGATTAAACAACCAAATTGTTCCATATTATGTGTGCAAACATCAGACCAAGTAGTATATGTATTCAGTAATTATTAACTTAGTATAAATATCGAGTTTGTTTATTGTAGCTGCGTATTAAGAACCTTGTTTTTTCCATGGCTATTTCTTTTTTCAGCAAAAAAGTTATGTCACTGTTATAGCTTTTATGAAAAATGCAAACTTTTCTATTCATAAATTTCAAATAAGTATAAAAATATTCCTATTATGATTAAATATTATAATTTATCTGTTACCCTTTTTGTTTAATATGATGACTAAAAAATGTCTACGTGCAATCTTTCCACTTTAATTGCGTAATTTGTTGACGATTTCATATTTTTATTTCTATTTCATTTAATTTTTAATTTTTATTTATTTTTTTTGAATGATTAAACAACATAATTTAATTTTTTTAACTTAGTGTACCTAAATCCATACATTATTACATCATTAAGGAAATCTTAGTTATGTGTTCAATTTAAAAAAAAATCAATTGGTTATCTTTCTTTCTTTTTTTGATGTTGATTTCTTTCTCTTTCATCATACAGCAGTCAAAAAAGGAGAAGCATAAATACACCCTATACAGATTGTACGTAGTACGATCTAAAAGTTCAGGGACATTCTGTGATGCAGCTTTATTTTCTCCTGACGGAAGAAAGCGGCATCCATGCAAATGTTTTTTTGCTGGAAACAGGTAAAAGTCACACGGAGCTAAGTCCGACAAACATTGTGTTATTTGACCAATCGAACCGTGCATCCTCAACGTGTTGCCTTCTTCCCCACAATGAACTTAAAGCAGCAGCGCAAGAATCCTTACAGGAGGTTGCGAAAAATGGCTGCCAGGAGTGCTTCTAAAAGCTATATGAACATTGGCAGAAGTGCACAGTCGTTCAAGGTGACTGTTTTGTAGATAGATGTGCTTCGGTAATGTGAACTATTCAGGGTAAGGTTTTATACAGCTTGTCCTCGAACTTTTAGATCATACTACGTACGTATGAATTTTCAACTTACTATTTCATAACGTTTTTGACAGACGCAAGTTTACGTGCAGGAAGACATCATAAGAGAACTTGCGATAATTAACTGAGGAGGTGTTCAAAATGGATATTTCGGTCATCTATATGTTCTTAGGTACATATACATTTACAAATGTACCAAAAAAACTTGTGAAGTTTAAATTGGATGATCGTAAAGCAGAAATTTAGGTCGAAATCTGTTTTTTTTTTTTTAAATTACAATTCCCTATTCATAGAAAGGAAGTAAGGTGTAATGAATAAATGATAATTTAAATCCCTGAGCAATTTATTTCTGATTTTTTTTTTTTTTTTTTTTTTTTGCCATCGTCCAACGGCATCGGCGATCGGCCATCGGCCATTTGGAGAAAAACAATCGGCCAACAATCGGCATCGGCCCATCGGTCAAAAAATGCCATCGGTCAAACCCTAACATATTCCACAGTTGCCTATAATTTTTAAATTTTTGTACTTATTTTACCTATAAAAGTTATAAAACATTGTATATCTTGAGTGCAAATAACATTTTAGTTCTATAAAAACACTTTTTACTTAACTAGTAATTATTTTAAGGGCTCTTAAGCATTTTGTGTACATTTGCTTTGTTGGCGAGTATCTTCTCACTAAGCTCCTGTGAACAGCAGATGCGCAAGAATAAAGATTTGCTATTTTTATGCTTCAATTTAAATACTAGTATGTCTGCGTATGAAATCATTTCAAAACATTGATTACAATACATATGAATCCATAAATTTTCAGTCAATAACAGAACACTTTAAACTATTTGTACATGCCCATCATTTCTGGGAATAAACATCAAAATGCATGAAAAAAGCAATTACATTATATTTTAAAATCCGGAAAGAAGTGGGGAGAGGGAGTTTGAATGATAGGTCTGTATTTGTATTCGTTATTTGTTTATTTGTTTATTATTATGCGGTAAAGGAGTTGGAGCCAGAGATGCTCTGATTTGTAGCCCCGACTTCATAATAAGCGCCGTCGCGTCGTCTGAAAAATATTTAATGCCAAAAGAGCAATTGCGTGCCAAAACGCGACAACTTCCCAGCCCAACAAGTCACCTGACCTGGGAAACATTTGGTCCCAATCTTATTTCGCTGAGACATTTGCTATGGCTCCCTCTATTAGCATTCCTTCTCAATGGTGGTTACAGGTTTGGCCCCCATGGGAATTCATTTTTGGGGTCTCTTTGTCTACCCCAGAATTACGTAAATCATTAACCATGTGCATTTATGAATTCCTTCATAGTTGTGACATGGTGAATTCGCTAAAAGCAGAATGAATAAAAATTATCCTTTAAGGAAGTTTTTTGCAATTATTAAGTTATTATTATTTTTTTTAATTATTATGCATAATTATTTGGGAAATTTGAGGCCCCAGAGGAAGATGGGCCCCCAGGCCCAGGCCTAGTTGGCCTGTGCTATAATCAGGCCATGCAGCTTGCAATCATTTCTTCAATGTACTTTTGAAAAAGTAAAATATTTAATGAATTGAGTGTTTGTGATCTAAGTCCCATTTAAGCTATGCTAAAATCTGTTCAGTGGCTATGCCGAATGAGTATGGCGATAATAAAATGTTGGTCATGTCAGGTAGTCTCCACATAGAAATGGCGGTTTCATCTGCAACACTAGGCTTGGAGGAAGTGAATGAACTGAACTCCTAGTAGAAGCTCATGTTACAACATCGGGAGGAGCAGAAGGAACACTAAAAGTTTCACATGTGAAGAGTCGGTACGCTCACGATTTTGCAGTAACCAGTAACCACTCCCCAAGTTCTGTTAGAGAAAGCGTATCAAAATCGAAAAGAGATATAGACAAAACATTTACAGACTGGGTTAAGCGAAGATCAGAAGAATCGCCTCAGTTCAAAACTGGACGATCACCATGGAGCTAGAATGTATACTTTTAAATCTGGTGCGTACTATTCGTCAAAGAAATTTCTCAGGTTTTACTGTCACTCTTGACAACCATATGTCCATGGATGTTTGCTCTTGATTATACAAATTATGTCCGATGGCCTTCAGTATTTCTGTTCAATTTGAAGCAGTTACCAGAGTTGCATCCAGCTATATTCCAGGAGTTTCATAGGAAAAATATATCTGACTCCAAAACTGAGAGGAAATTTTCCAGGATGGCACACAACAATTTTCAGGAGCAAAAAACAAATTCATTTAAATATTACCAACTAATCTATCATGTGTAAGTCATGATGCGTCATTAATACAATACTGCAATACCGGAGCTGCTGGACCAGAAGTTGTGCACATGATTGGGAACTTTGAAGAAAATCAGAGCCTGAAGTCTGACGTCACTACTGAAAAGCTAGATACTAGATACATGAAGATACTAGAAGCTTTTGTATTCGGTATGAAACTCATGTTTCCAGCCTAGTTGAAACATTTGAAGAACACGGGAATCCTTTCGAAGATGAAAATTTAACAACAGTAAATAGCAACAAAATTATTCGCTCGGAAGAAAGCGCCATTTAGCGCAAGTCAATTCAATACATTTGTAGAAGATCACTTAGTGTTAGGAAAATTATCCATACATGATGATATTAAAAGAAACAATCTCCTCTTGATGAGCAGAAAAATATTTCTGTTTAGTCCAAAGACAAGCAAAACATTGTTGATTTGAGGAGGGGCGGCACTCTTTTTGCTAAGCTATATGTTGCCTGCCAAGCAATTCAAATGGATGTAAAAGAATTTTTCCCATTAAAACAGCTCGTGTCCACATTCTATATCCAACCTTAGCAAATTTAGGAAACCAAGAAAAAAAGTCCGACGTAGTATCTTGTATCGTCCAATCTACTGGACTGGTTTTGACGGCTATTCTGGAACCAAATTGTTCATTGATGGGGCTGCACTGAATAACATGCTTGTTCCTCAGTCTACTCGAATTGTCCAACAATATTGCGATCAGATTGTGAAGCCGTACATATTAATGAGACTAAAAAGTGTTCATAGGGTAGATTTAGTTTTTGACCGGTATTCAAAAGGAAGTTTGAAAAGCAAGACGAGACAATCTAGAGGATCTGAACCAAAAATAAGTATCAAATCCAATGTGTTGATACCAAAGTATTTACTAAATTTCTTGGGAAAGACAAAAATAAAAAAGAGCTTTTCGAGTTTTTGGCAGAAAATCTCATGAAGGTGGATCTACCAAATGGGAAGCAGGTTTATGCACCTACAAAGGCACTAATTGCTTTAGTGAAGAACAATTTTGAAACCATGTCTCTCTTATCCCAAGAAGAAGCCGATGCGAGTTTATGAGCAGCATGCAATAGAATACTCGGGTTATGTAAAAATCACCGTGAAAACTGTTGATAGTGATGATGTAGTGATTGCTATATTCCAAGTTCCGAAACTGAAGAGCTATGGGTGGAGTATAGAAGTGGAAAATATCTGCGGTATCTTCCCATCCACGTTTCGCACCGTATAGTTCCACAAGGTGTTCCAGATCTTCTGCCTTTTTCCCATGGCTTTGCATGAGTTGCCAAAGGTTCGACTCATGTAAACGAGATCATGTAGACGAGAAAATGTGGAGGGCATTCAGAAATGTTGACAACTTTTCTTTTATACTATACTAAAGTACCCGAGAGCATCAATGAAGACGATGAGCATAGATTTCCATCATTGGAAAGATATATTGGAAAGTTCTTTATAGTTTTTCAGAGTCTAATTTTGCCAGTATTGGTAAAACTAGGTACTGCATGGAAAATGTGGATGGCGTTTAGAAATGTTGACAAAGTTTCTTTTGTACTATACTAAAGTACTCAAGAGGATCAATGAAGACGATGAGCATTTCCTACTTATTCAGCGCTTCGTCGTCCTGACGTATCATTTATCAAGCTTAGTGGGAAACGTAAATGAGGATAGGAGAATTTTCTTCATGCAGCAAAACAGACCATTTGAATATATTCCACCATCTAGCAACGTTCTTCTGCATCACCTTCAGAAAGCGATATTGCAGTATTTACTATGGACAAAATGTCTTCAGCAAAATTTTCAGCTCTTGAATCCATGTCAGTGGGGATGGGAAAAAAATCGATGAAGAGTTTGAACTTGATTGGTATGCACACCCCAAAATAATGATGGAGAAATTACAGGAACTTATATGATGCAAGTGCAAAGAGATGAGTACACGCTGTCGATGCATCAGATCAGGTCTGAATTGTACACTTCTTTGTAGTTGTGAGGGTCAGTCAGTGCAATACGTAAAACGTTCCTTAACAAAACTTATTAGAGTTTTCGTTACAACAGGTACTTTTTCTTTGTATTAAAACGTGTCATTATCATCTATTTCTCTTATATGTTTAAATTGTAAGTATTTTTAACAAAATTGTTTTATTATGCGCTAGCATTAATCCTCGATCCATTTGGGATGATGACTTTGATTATTTCTGCATTTTAACCTCTCTTTCATTCAGTGTACAGGTAAAATACTGACAAAAGGTGTTAAAACATGAAGTACAAATTTAAATTTAATGAAACTGGAAGGGTTCTTTTATGATGCAGGCATAACAATAAAAATTTTATTCCAATATCGGAGAATACAGAAAGTCATTGCTTTCCTATCAATTTTCACGTTGATATTGTAATAATTATTAAACTATTTGTCTTCTTTACTAAAAATAAAGCACAAAGTCTGAATATCTGTTGGGATATCTGTCTGGATGTCTCTCTGTGACGCACATAACCGTTCGGCCTATTTTTACAAAATTTTGCATAGAATTAGTTTGTAGCATGGGGGTGTGCACCTTGAAGCGATTTTTCGAAAAATCGATTTTGTTCTTTTTCTTTTTTAATTTTAAGAACATTTTACCGAGCAAATTATTATAACGTGGACGAGTAGATTACCAAATTATCATAACATGGAACCGTGACATAAAAATTGTTGAGAAGGCCAGGGCCCACCCAGTGCTGTTGTACAACTGAGGAAGGAAGGAACCGTAAAATGGCCGAGCAATTAACAAAGCAAATTGGCGAAAAATTCATCATCCATTGTGTGTAAATATACAACCGAATCAAAGGACCTTTTAATTTTTTTCCTGCGAGCAAAGCCGTGCGGGTACCGCTAGTAGAAAATAAAACTAAGCACTGTTAAAGAGCCTTTTTAAACGGCTTTCAGATAATGTATTTGAATTTTACAAAATTATGACCTATTATGTAGTTCTAAGCAGTTAAACCAACGCACTAACAGATCCATGGCGGCCATTTTGATGACGTCACCACAGGGGGTTTTGACCTCCAATCAATTGCCTCCTGGCGTTTTTTTGCTCTCTTATATGAACATAAGTGCTGTACAAAATTTTATACTGGTATCCAGAAGTGAAATGTTTTTGCACTAACTCCACCGTCTATTAGGGGTACAGTGAAACCTCTCTGAGCGGCCACGTGTCTTTCGCGGCTACCCCTCTAAACGGCCACTTTTTTGGGGCACGGATTTTTTAGCCCAAAGACTTAATGTTAAAAGCAGCCCCTAGCAACGGTCACCTAACCCTTCTGAACGACCGCCGAGTGGATGCGTCCATTCCGTTTTTCAGGAAAATCTATTCACTTTCTGTGTCGAATCTGCGGCTTTTCAGTTAGTTCAAAGAGGACAATTCTTATTGGCCTTTAAGGAATTCCGATAATTTCTGCATTCCGATATCTGCATCCGGTAAATTATTGGCAAGTTTCTTTCTTTTCTTTTTTTTTTTTTTGAAGTGTGAAAGACTGCAGATAAGCCGCTTGCAGACAATCGGGAGTTTACTGTATTTTAATTTCAGCACTGGTTCTTATTTTCTTTTGAAAAAGGTGCATTTAAGAAAGAACTACAGTGAAATCACTTAATTAGACCACCGGTTAATCGGACTAGCTGCTTATTCGGACCAAATATTAAAGAACTAAAACAAATCCCACTACACAAGCCTGATATTATTCACTTATTGGGACCAAAAATCCGTTTAATTGGACCAAGGAATGGAACAAATTGGAGAAAAAATAAAAATTGCCTGCTTAAAGCGAGTTTTAAATAAGTCAACTAACTTAATAGTTAGCGCAATAAAAATTAATAATTTTTCCTTGTAACTTTCAATTAAATTCAGAAATGTTTGCAGGAAAAAGGGTCAAGGTAACTCTCATTGCACAGCGGCACTGTTACAGTAGAAATCATAATTTCAATTACGTTTCAAATTTCTTCAGTCCAGTTAACACGTTCTAAAATATGTAAATGTTTTCAAAACAAAAACTGTTTAAATAAGTAATTTACATTTCGTTAGAATTTTTAATGACCTATCAGTACTTTTTAATCACTTATATTTTCACTCCCACATTTTTAGTTACTTCTGGGTATTGAATTGAATCGATACTGACTAGAAGGAATAACTAAAACCGTACCGGTCTGAACATGTTGTTGAAAGAGTGTAAACATATTATTTGTTTTATTTTAATTTATTCTTTAATGGAAAAATTTCGCAATCAGCAATTTTTCTTTCTTGTATGCTCACTATACATATGGGGCTCACAATAATCATAAGGGCATTTAAATGTTTTGTGTATAGCATGTTTGGGAAAACTTCACAGGTCCTATTTGCTTAATCAGACCAGCCGGTTATTAGGACCAAAATGGCCTAGTCTCAATGTGGTCCTGTTAACCGGAATTCACTGTATAGTTAAACCTCGTTACAGCAAATACCAATACAATGAAATATTCATTTTAATAAAATAAATGTTCAGTCTAGTTTTAATTGGCTTTAAATTGTTTGAATTCCATTACAACAAAATTTCTGTTACAGCAAACAAAATGTGCAGTCCCTTGAAGTTGGCTGTAATGGAATTTAACTGTGTAAGCAAAAACTATGTCAAGAATAACAGCAAAAATTCTTGATACTTACCTTGATATAAACACTTCATAGGTCTTTGGATGTAAAATAGGATGAAGAATGTTATTCAGTTGTTTGAGGTCCATATCAGGATTCTGCAAAGCAAACAAAAAATGAAGAAATTCTGATGCTCAAAGTTTCTTATAAAAGTGTTCATGTGAAAAGAAAGAAAAAGAGAAAAAAAATCTTTTTAACTTTTAGGAGAATTATAAAAATATTTATTAAAATATGAAAGTAATGACCAATGACCAAGTGGTAATTAAGCTTCTGATTTTAAAAGGGGTCATTTCTGGAAGGGTTGTCATAAGTGTCATTTTTTGTCAGAAATAGGATGCAGGCTTGGATTAATATTGTGTGAATCATGCGTCCTAGCATGTATACAATGTCAAACCACAGCTTTAGGCTACCTTTGAGGTTACTTAGAAATGGGTCATGACCCCAGACTGCCCTCTGAACCTGTACCAGGATATAAGCTCTATGCCAAAACAGGGTTGGTAAACACTTATTTAAAACAAAATCAAGGACTCATAAGGACTAACCCCCCCCCCCCCCCCAAAAAAAAAATAAGGACCTCTAAATAGAATTAATGACCTCTACTGGTGACCCCATGAAAAATTTCTCACTACACTAATAAAATATAAAACTCTTGCATCCTCACTTGCGGCTTTATATATTTTAATTTACTGTACTTCACTTTATAAATCCTGTATCATCACAATGAATATCATTCTTGCATAAAATTGCAGTACATGAAAGCAAGTTTTCTTTAATGAAGTTAACAAATCAAGAAAACAATAATCCGCAAAATTACTCAAGAAAAATTGAATACAAAACACTGATTGTTTAAAAAATGTGATGCGAAAAGATAATGTGCAAACTAAAAGTCTAGTACCATACTCTTGTGTAACCAAAGCAAAAATTGTAGAACAAACTACTCTGGTTTGATTTTTCCTCCAAACTCTCCTTCTACCTATAAATTTCAAGAGTTGACAGTTATGCAGAGGGGAAAAACGTCCCCATGGTCTGTCACTAAATCTGCATTAGAGAGGGAAAGAAAAACACTGCAGCTCTCATTGAAAAACTCAAAGAGCCAAAAAGTTTAAGTTGCTGATAGATCTTCAGCTTTGAAGATTGCTAAAAGAAGAAAATTAGCTAAAATACCATAGTTTGCCCCTACAGGTAGTCATAATTTTTTTTAATGGCAGAGCAAAAAGGACTTTTTTTTAAATTGGGCACTAAAATTCGGACTTGTAAGCACTTTCAAGCACTCAATATAAAAGGGAACACTTGTAAGTACTTGTGAGGATACGCATAAAGCCTACAAAAGCTAGGCTCTGTCAATTTATCAATACCCAATGAAGATCAAAAGCATTCCAAACATTGTAAACCTAATAGCCAGGGATCGATCAGACGCAAATTGGGTCCTCTTTGCGACCCTCCTCACAAAATTCAATGCCGTAATAAAAAATTAAATATAGCTTAAAATTAGACCTTCTGCAAAACTGGCATTTGTAAAAACAGTTCTTTTATCACTTTTAAGCTCAACCAATGCACCTAAAAGCAAAACATTATTTGAAAAAAAGCTGTAGCTTCCAAGTTATTCTCAGTGAAGGCTTGCACCCCAAAGGGATTCCACATTAGATTTATCAGGGGTCGATCCAGGTTTTATTTTTTTGGGTCCCCATTTTGTGAAAAAGCAAAATATTTTTGTGAATTTTCTTTATTTTTTGTAAAAAAGACCTTCTTGTGATTTTTTTCTTGGAAAAGATTATATAAAAGCATTTTTAACTGTCGTATCGTTATAGAAAAGCCCTAGACAGGTTTCAGGGTTGATTGCAAGTTCTTGAAGAATACCTGAAAGCTGTCACGAGAAAATACGCTGGGGGGAGGGGGGAAGTAAGACCCTTAACATTTTATTTGTAATTTGACACATACATTACATTTATTGTTTTTTACAAATATACATATGCAAGGCACACTTTCTTAAGGTGAAAGTCTCACAACAGGTTTCCTGTTTGCTCCTCTCAAATACTTTTTGAGCAATGAAAATTGAACATGCTGCTGAATGTTATGATAACTCTTAATAAATACAATATGAACAGACTCAAAGATATCACATATTTCTTAACACAGAAGTGAAATACTCATTAAAGATGCCATGTATGTGTTTGAAAAACTTAAAAGTAATTAAAACCCAAAATAATACTGCACCAGCATTCAGCGTTTAATTTTTTGACATTTGACGTTATTACATAGTAGGTATTTCGTTTAAAACTTTGCAATTTAATTATATTCATAAATATATAAAGAAATTTTATTTGTTTGCATCTTAACAAGGTACAGTAAACATCAAAAATGCGAAAAATTCGTTTACCATGGCGGATGTAAGGAAATCAAGGTCTTCAAAAGAAATAAAAATATAAAAACAGCATATAAAAGAATTTTATTTTAAGTAAAGTTATTTTAGAATTTAATTCTGAAACTCAACACAAATTAATACTAAATATATATTGCGTAATCAAAGTAAAATTTAGGAATTTTGGTATTTTCAAAGATAAAAGTTTTGAACTGAAATGTGGGATAAATACGTGGCATTCTTACCACAAGTTAGCAAATGTTTTTTTTTTTTTTTTAATTTCATTGTCATCTAAATTTCCCCCAAAAAAATCTAACTAGAGATTCAAAATTCTCAGAAATGGCTCATCTTGATTATAAAGTGCAAAATTTGAATAAACTTACCAATCAATTTTCTGGTTTTTTTTTTTTTTTTTTTTTTTTTTTGCTTCATTTCCAATCTCTGCACTTTCAGATGTTTTTGAGAATTCCTTCTTTTGCACTAGAGTTTTGAATATTGACAGCCTCTCTGTGATTTTTGCTGCACTCATGTTTTTTTTAAAACTCTATAGGGTGACGGCTTTTCTTGATATCAACTCCAATATTTACTCAAGGTTTGTTCGAATCACTAACATTCATGAAAGATGAACATATTTTGCACAAAAAACCCTTAGCTGAATAACTATAGTAAAGCCAGCTATACACCTTTTCATAATTTGCAATGTACTTTTCATTTATTGCATGCTTCTTATTTCCATTTGTACTCTCAAATAGAATGCTTGAATCATTATTTGATAGCTCAATCTCAATATCATCATCAGTTGAAGTTGTTCCAGATTCACTTCCAGTATTTTCTGCCTCAAAAATCATTATACTTTCGCGAACTGCCTCACTGTCATTTGATGTACTATCTTTTACCGCATTTCCCGAGTCCTCCAAAACGGGAACATTTGCGTTACTATCCTTTACCGCATTTTCCGAGTACTCCGAAATGGGAACATTTGCTTCACTATCGTTTACCGCATTTTCCGAGTCCTCCAAAACAGGAACATTTGCGTTACTGTTACTGCATGATGAAGTGGTGGTAGCGATATTATCGGGGTTGTTAATTGCCGACTTGAAGAAATTCACAATATTTTGGGATCCAACGTTCGAAGAGCGAAATTTTTTGACATAATGCGCAGAATTTCGGGAGGTACCTCCCGTTGCAGGACGTCCTCGTTTCATATTTTATTTTCTTGAAGAATAATTTTCAACGAACAAGCGATCTCTCCAAACTGATATTATTGCGGCTGCTATCTCCAGCGCTCCATTATCCGCTAAAAACATAACAAAATATTTTGCGAAACACAAATTATAATTGAATAGAATAACTTATTCTTTGATGTGCCTCAATTATGTCCACTTACACACGTGAAGGCGCGAACAAGCTTATTACGAAAAATATCGTCTGCGCTCCTGGATCGCAAACGATCTGTTACAAAAGAAAAATTAATACCAAGAAAGAAAACGAACTGAAATAATATACAGTTACCACATTTTTTTAATTTATCGTCTGCAGTTTTTTTTTAATTTATCGTCTGCAGATTACGCGATTCCCGCAACTTTTTATAAAATCCCACTCAATAAAACTTCTTTTGCGCGTTGTTCCCGTTGCTTACCATTAGCGGACACATGTTAAAAAATTGCGAAATTGCTCATCTCGAAGTTTCATATTTATTTTAAGAACACATCAAGATTAAATAGAATGACTGACGATATTTTTCAGCTGGCATTGTATTTTATAAATAAAAGAAGGAATCTAAGAATTAAACTGCAAAAAAATAAATAATAATGATACCGTTATTCTTTTGGTTTACTGTATGCTGTACGCTCAAACTAGCGTGACTTTGGAAGTTATCTTTTGCTTCTACACGTAGTCTACAAGAAAAATAGCAGGAAAGAACAAATGAATAATGCATTTTAAACCAGCAATTCTCCGCTGGCACCGGTCCGCGAGAAAATTTGACCGATCCTCGAAGAATTATACCTGTTTCCAATAAAATAAAATTTCCTTATTTTATTTTTATTCCTAATTTTATACGATATTATATGCATTAATATATCCATTACTTTGCATACGTTTAGTGGTTTCTCTCCAAGATTTTTTGGCTTATAAAAATTTACACAAATTAGCTGCGGTTATTTTTACATTCAAAGTGTGTAAGTTATTAAAAACAATCTTACAATTAACTTTTGTAAGTTTATTTTAAGTAGAAGGTTTTTCTTTCTGGCATTCGTTTAAAAAAAAAAAAAAAAAAAAAAAAAACAGATTAGTTTTAGTGAAAAAAAAGTAAAAATTTCTACCGGTCCATGAAATTTTTTGACGAAGTTTTACCGGTCTGAGTGTCAAAAAAAGATCGAGAAACGCTGTTTTAAACTAAAGAATATGAGAAAAAGTGGGTACCACTGGCCTAATCACACTTTTTTTTTTCATCAAATGCGATCGTGTCAAGTGAGCTTTCGAGAACGGACAGTATCAACTACAGACTACAGGGAATTTCGCCAATCGGTTGTTCGGCGTTTCCCGTGTAGTCACTTATACTCTAACAGGATTTAATTAATTGCCATACAATACGATTTGCATCAGCATGCGCCAGTATTCAGTGCGAATTTCTATGCAATTGATTAAAAAAAGGAAAATATAAGATTTTTGAGTATTCTTTTTAACTTCAGTTTGGGAATAATTTTCAGAAATTTTGCTCGTCAGTTCCGTAAGATACCCCCCCCCCCCCAACTATGAACCTTAAACTTTTTTAAAATAAACTGAAGGAAATAGAAACAAATTGAAAAAACAGGAGAATATTAAAAAAATTAAAAAAAAAAGAAAGAGGAAAAAAACTAGAAGATCTGCAACTGGCAAGGTTTCAATTTGCAGTTAATTTTGAGAATTAAAAGTGCATAATTTGACAAAATAATATGGATAAATAAATGAAGGATATGTGCAACTAAGACACAATTGAAGTTACAATGATTCAAAGGAATATTTAATTCAGAAGTATTTGGTCATTGAAGCAAACAAAATATAGGTGATAAATTTGCTGTGGCGTGAAATGAGTCAGTCTTCATTTCGCACTCGTGGAACAGCAGAAAATCATCGAATCAATTCTTTATCACCTGCTCATTATTTTTAACATATAAGATGGGGGAAGGTGGAAGAGAGGCAGGCTTCCGCGTAGATGGGTACACATTTGCAGTTTAAAAATATTGTAAAAAGGCTGCTTTTTTATAAATTTTTGTGAAGGGGCTGCTTTTACGACACGGAATTTTGTGAATGGGGCCACTTTTGCGATGGGGAATTTTGTGAATGGGGCCGCTTTTGCGACGCGGAATTTTGTGAATGGGGTCGCTTTTGCCATGCGGAAATTTCTGAAGGGGCCGCAAAGCGGGTCCCAATTTGGCGCTGGATCGACCCCTGTTTTTGATAGCTAAACATGCAGTATACAATATAACAGGTTTTTTCCACAAAAAATATATAAAAGAAACATCCAAAAATAGTTTTTTTTTTTTTTCACAAAAAGAGGAAAACTCACATAAATTTCTTTTTTTTCCCCACAAAATGCTGACCTAAAAGTAAAATCTTGGATTGATTCCTGATTTCACAAACAACTCCTTTTGTAAAATTATTGAAGGCACTCTCTAAAACCCTATTTGCGTAAGGCAGTTATATTAAACAAAAAAAAAATACATATAAAAGTAGAATACTTACCTGAATTAATTTCAACATTGTTGAAGCAAAATGTCGATTATGTAGATTTGTGTGTTCCCATAAATTTTCATCTCTTGGGATGGCCCTTTTATGTAGTGAACGATGTCTAACAACACAAAATTCTTTAATAAGAACTAAGAGAGAAATTTTATGAGGTGTCACATAATCGCGAGATGATTTGGCACTAGAATTAGAAGATGGAAGATCAGGAGGAACCATTTTTATTCGCAAAAATGGCAGCAACTTGAAATGATCTGCTTCCTGCAAGTAAAACACATATGAGATCACAATATAACCATTGGTACTGTTTGAACTATTTTATTCATAAAAGTTAATGAATGTCAGTTTGGTTTCATTCATATGTTTATTCCTCTCCCCCTCTCTCTAAAAAAAAAACATTATTTATGAGTAATTCCCTGAGGTGAAATTTAAAGCATCATAGAAACCATAAAACAGTTAATTAAAACCTTTCTTTAAAAAAAGTGAAATAAAAATCAGTCAATGCAAAAAGCACAAATTAACAAAAATACTACAGACATATGCTTTAGGATTACAAGAAATCTGTTTTACAACACAAAAAGATGGAAGTTTATGAATGTATCAAGTGCTTTAATTGCATTTATTATCATGTGTATAAACTACGAATTGTTTGAGTGGCTAGAATATTACTCTCTCATTACTTTTTTCCAAACCTCTACACTATTTCTATTAAAGAATGTTACGTATATTTTACTATTTATAATTTTACATTTAATCCAGTGTTGCATTTTGTTGATTGGTTGGGGAGATGATAAAAAACTAACTACAGTCGAACCTCGTTACGACAACACATTTGGGACTGTCAACAAAGTGTCGTCATAGCCGGAGCAACGTCATAACCGGAATAGTTTAAAAATTTGTAATTAAACATTAATCAACAACAAAATTAGATTTAATGCAGAAACTAATAGCATTTTATGTTTTTAATTAGATTAAACTAATGTAAATTTGAATTATTGGTAGATATAACAAAAATTATTTAAGAAAAAAAACTTCACTCCCCCCCCCCCATTCTACAAGACTTCCAAAGAGTGTTACATTTGAATAACATTTTTAACACTCCTCCTTTCCACGAAATTATCAGCAAGAAAGAAACCAATTCAAGACTCTTCGCTGTTGTTGGCAATTTGATTAGATTTTGACAGGAAAGTGAAAAAACCCTTTGCAATTCTTTTATCCACTTTAGAGTTGTGTGTCCCTTTTCAATCTTATGAGGAGCTCTTATCTCTTTTTCTCTCATGGGAAAAACTTGTAGTGACCACCTACAACTTCAGGTAGCTATGGTCTTTCTCTTCTGCTGTTTCCCTTGTCCAGTAATCCACCTGCTTTGAATTCCTTTCTATTGTCCCTAGTGATGTAAAATACCAGGGTATTTATTTTTAGGGGTAAATACCCAGGGTATATACCCGGGTAAATACGCAAAATGGGTAAATACCCGGGTATTTATTTCAAAAATTTATATTCAACAAAAATACTTTTCTGTATACAACCAACAATATACAAAACAATAAATTTTTGCCCAAAAATTGTATTTTGATCACATATTTAAAGAATTATTCTGTGAAACAGCTTAGCAATCTAATATGATATTCACATTAAATGTGTTGGATATGCCTGATCAATGTCGATAGCCAAATTTCAGATATAAAAAGCCATTCTACAAAAAGTAAAAAGATTAACTGGTTACAAAAAAAGCAAACATTAATTTTTTAAGGTCCTAGTCTTTTATAACACAGTAATATGTCCCTGCATGACATCAAAATGTAACGAAATATTGCTCAATTTATTATTACTATTTATTTACCTATATCTTATGCAGAAATTTCCTCCAAACTTAGTTCAATTGTTCAGGTGTATTCTGTATCACACACACACATATATACACACACACACATAATGTACATAAACATTTAAAATTTTTAATCTTTTATTTTAGGATTTATGTTTAAAAAAGAAAATAGTCACCTTTTAATACCACCTAAAATTTTTTTGCAAAATGCGCAATTATTAGGGGATTTACCCCCCCCCCCCCTTCAGAAAAATACCCAAAAAAATATTTACCTTCCCACCCTACAGGGGAGCAAATGTAAATGAGCAAGGCAACAGAAAAGAATATTTTGCTTTTTTTTGCTTATTAATGTGAAAACTGTTTCTATATTTTCCATGTTATCACTTAAATATCAATAAAATAAATAACACGATAGTCTTAATAACTTCTCAGTTTATTCTTCCAAACATCCTTCATGCTTCCTTTTTTGTCATTTTGGATATGACTAACCTAGATTGTGATTTTGAAATCCTGAAGTTCATAATGAATTGCTTATACTTCTCCAATTATGACATTGAAAAGAAAGATTCTTTGGTTCACCATATGTTTCTTTCATGATTTCATCAAGTCTTTTAATAAAAAAATATTATAAACTGTGTAATACATATATGTATCTATCAGTTTTACCAATTATTTCACATTTAGATTTAAAAAAAAAAAACCATTCACTTTTTTGCAATTTTTGTAAAATACTCAGTTTTTGGGTATTTACCCAGGCTTTGGGTAAATACCCAAAAAATATTTACCTACTCGCTGGATATTTATCCGATCCACATCACTAATTGTCCCTCATCTTATCAAAATCTGAAACCTGTACCTTTCAGAACTTATCTACTTGCCCCTCGTCATTCTTGAGGTGTCATGCCAGGTAAAATCTCTTGTCTGAGTCCAAAGTTCCTACAACAAACATTTCCATGTGTTTTAATATTTTACTGAAAATTTTTCAGTTGCAAAGAAATATTTGATCAGCTCGAAGCGCAGCTTGAAGTATCATCGTAACCGGAGTTGCACCAAAAAAAGTGTCGTAAAATCCGGAGACTGTTAACATTCAAATTAGGTGGCATAAGTTTGGGACTTTGAAAAAGTGACGTGACATCCAGATTGTCGTGAAATCCGGGTGTCGCAATAATGCGGTTTGACTGTATATACCAAAAGCCAATGTCAGCAAAAGATGATGCGTTATTTTTTCCTTTCTTTATGTCAATTAGTCAATGATTTGTTAAAATAAAACATATTTTAGTCTTTATTTTACCTTAATTTGCAAAAGAGTGAATAACTTTAAAAAATTGTTTGTTTGCATATTTTTTTCGTACTATCTTTGTTTCACTTATCCTTTATAAGGCCTCAGAGTGTAAATTTTTTATCAATTTAAATCCCCAAACCCCTTAAAACTGATGTTAATTTATATATCGCAATTGAATGGGGGTCTTTGAATCACTCTTGATAACCCCTCCCTCCCCCGAGTCAATTCATACACAAGAGAATGGGCAGCATGAAAAAAAAGGAAAAAACATGGTTTTATGCATCAGAGGACCCATTCGCATAGCAGAAGGGAAAAAAGGTTTTTTTCTTTAATTTTGCATGTTTTGATACTAACATAAAAGACAACAAAAGAGGCCCCAAGCCTGAGAAAACCTTAAGTTTAAATTGGGCCCTAGCTGTATCATGTGATTTTATAATAGGATTTGTAAAACTATAGGTGCTATTTGTTGCTTATGAACTGAAATAAAAAATATCAATAGTATTAAAATAATTGCTGACTGGTCCAACGTGCCATGTCGTCCAACCAGCCCTCTCCCTCAACTTGATTCTAGTTTCACAGAATTTGTCTAATTAAACAAGAAGTTCTGTCCAGAACTAAACGAGCCTACTTTCCCATATACCAATATTAACTTTCTAGTATCTGATCAAAAAATATTCTCAAAATTAGCTAAAATAACAAATTATTTTAAACAGAACTTATTAACGTTTTAACCTGATTTCTAGAAATGAAACACGCCTCGCTAATCTGAAGAAATAGATGCGTAAAAAAAATAAACCAGCAAATAGCATTTTTTACACAAAGCACCTAATGTATTTTTTTCCATTAAAAAATCTTTAATCCCTTTCAAAACCAGAGCATTGGAATTCCCTGATTTTCGCTATCTTAAGTGTCTCCACCCAAAATTATAGAGATCAATTTTCTGTCCTAAAAGCTTAAGAAACCCAAGCTAAAAAACTGGTGAACTATATTATTTTTTACAGATAGCATTCGCTTAAATCAATTTGGATGCAACTGGATTGCCATTTTTGAGTGGGCGTGGCAATAAAAGACGAACTTATAATTCCTTTTCTTCTAAAAACAAACGATAAGAATGGTTGAAAATAATGGTCAATACAAAATTTTTCAAGTCAAAGGAACAGAATCATATAATAAATTAAAACGATCGAGTTTTTCAAAAGCGGATGCAATCGGATTTTGAAATGCGCAAAAAATCGGGACAAGTCAAAAAAATCGTAAAAACAAGTTCCAAATGCATAAGCTTGATGATAATCTGAAAAAATTCCTAAATATATTGAAGGAACTACAACATTACATGGAAAATCACACTTTTGGCGCAAGTTTGTCCGATTTAGGCACAGAAAAATCTATTTTGCGGACTTTTGGTGCAGTTTGGCTCAATTGTTGGCACCCCTATAAAGGATTTAGAATTTTTCCTCTAAACACTCATTACATAAATTAAAACTTTAGCTTGAAAAAAAAATCATACCGACAATAACTACTTCAAACTAAAAACCATGGCTGCAGAGTCTGGGTCAGAGTCAATATCTCATTTTGAGATAAAAGAGTCTCAGATTCGGGAGTCCTTAATACAAAGACTTGGAATTGTTCATTTTCCCTTAAAGTCTGCAGCTCTGCCAATGTTACAGAGTCAGACTTATTTTGGGATAAAGGAGTCGGAGTCCGAACCGAAAACCTTAAATTTCCAACAGTTGGAATCGGTCCATTTCCCCTCTGTGTCAAAAATTTTTACCAAAGTTTTGGATTTAAGAGTCAGCTGTACTGAAATTCTAGGAGTATGAGTCGGGAGTTGCTCATCAAGAGCTATAAAATTTGTTTGAAATTGATCTGCTTTTAAGTTTGGGATCTATATTGACTTTTAGTTTTGACTTTTAGTTGTGCCGTAGGCATTAATGTTAAAGGATTTGAACTGTTCAAAATTGAACGGGAAAACGGAACATAGGTGAAATTAGAAAATATTCAGTTTAGTGATGTAAAATGCATAAATAAAAATTTTAACAAAACTTTTCTTCTAATTATTGTTACGGACTCTACAATCACCATTTTCACAACTTGTAATTTTTTAACGAATGCACTTTTTGATTAAAATTATTATAAGTATTAAAGATAATCCTTTACTTTATTTGTCCCAGGCACCAGTTTTGGCTTCAAATTCAGTTCAAGTCATTATTGAAGAAAAATTCAATGTAGAGTCCGTAACAATATAAGTTGTATTTTTGATGTTTTAGTTGCGATTACATGGATAGTATGAAGTAAAGAAAGAAAAAAATATGACATTAATGTCCTTTGGAATGTGCTTTTTCAATATATCTAAAAATTTTAACCTTTTAACAAGTTTTGTTACGAACACGCCTGTCACAAATACTGTGAAATGCCCCATTAACCGAGTTCAACTATACGTCACATATATTTACATGAAAAATATGACACTACATAGAAATACGTTATTTTAAAATCCTTATGCAATTTACATTTTATACCTTATTTCCTTTTATCGCTTGTATAAAAATTAAACAGTTCATTCACCGGTACAACTTGACATCCTCGCACAACTGTTAACTGTAAACTTGTAAACAATTGCCGCACAACAGCTACAGTCCTGGTTTAACTCCGAACTCCTCTCCTTATTGGTGGAGTCCCTTGTTCTTGTTCGTTTTTGGAAGCAAAAGTATTCACATTCTTAATTTGCAATAATATCTTAAGTGATCTGGAGTCTCTCAAAATTTAGCAATAACCCTCAAGTTTAAATATATAAAATTTTTTGCTTAAAAACACCGCAACAGCTCTTGAAAACAAAATAACCTCCAAATTTAAAATTTGGATTTTTGTCCCCAAACTTGCTAGAAGATTTGAGTACAAAATGTAAATATGTGTGTGAATACATATTTACATTTTGTAATTCAGATTTTTTTTTCCTCAGTAATGAAGTTATTTAGTAATTTTTGCTATGTCCCCAAAATTAATGTGCTCCTCTGAATTATCATCAGATTTGGGCACGCATCACGGAAAGTATGAAGAAATCAATGAAATTAATTAGATTCCTCTTATATAAAAACATAGTTTTCATACTTCAATCAGGAACGGCTGGCTTTCGTTTAATAAAGTTTTCATCTAGGGCATTTTGTGATATGTTATTATTGAAATATATCTATTAATTTTCAAAATTTGAATCACAAAAAGCAGAAAGAATAAATGGTGGATTCTGTAAATACATTTGTGGTTGATTTCAAAAATAAGAGCTTTTGCATTTAGAAGAAAAAAATATACTTCAATGACGAAATGTTTCAATGAGTTTAAATAAACATAGAAGTCCAGCAGAAAAAATATTTAGTTGAAAATTATAGATTTTCTAAATATATTTTTCAGTCCGTTGATCATCATAAATGATTGATCACGAAGTAGGAAGTTCTTATGCGTGAAATGGAGCACAACAAATGACAGAAACCTGTAGGAATATTTCCTTAAAAGTGTGGCAATTTGTAGCTTTCTTTCGTTTTCATTTAACTCTTTGCTCTTTAAATCTGGCTCTGCAGTAGCATTGACGTCACTTCTCCGCCCCATGTGAAAAGAGTACTCGGTGGTTTGGAATTGAAAAATGATCATTAAAGAATTGTAGGTTTTTTTTTTAATGTATATATTATTTAGTTATTTTAAATTTCTAAGTACATAACGTACACAGCTTAAGACTCTGATACGTTATGAATTTTATTGAAAATTTGTTGATTTAATAAAAGTTTCCGCTACTACTTTTTCTTACATATTACAAAATAAATTTATTTACCTTTTTGTGCGGAGCGCATGAAAAATATTATTTATTTACTTCTTTTCAAATCATTGGACATAGCCATTTGCTGTTGCGGGAATCATTTAGATCAACATAAAATTTGGAGTTAAAACTGAAATCGCATAATTTGATTTTTTAAGATAAGATACGATTTAGAGTCCATGATGTCGAGAGAGAGAAGTAAATTTATTATTTGAAAGATGCAGGTATCATAGAACCACTTTATCCTATTTAAAATCACTCAAAATTACTAAATATTAGGAACCAAATTATCCTCTAAAGGAAACTTATTTTGCATGTACGATTTAAAAGTAATGAATTAATCCTTTCCATCGAAAATATTTGATTACACAAGCGGTTCGTTATGATCTTGCATTGATAATTAAATTATGAGATGTAGATTATTAGTGCCAACATACACATAATCAAGATCAATTCTATTAAGGAAAAAAAAGCCATTGACATACAATTTGAAAAATATAATTTGTTAGAATATATAGGTCTTGATCATGTGTTATATTTTTCAGTTAAATTCAGTTAGAAACTTTATTGTAGCCCCTTAAAGGTTTTTAAAACAAAAATTTGAATTTATTTTTAATTTATCAAAAAGTAAATTAAAAGTAGTATAATTATTTGAGATAAAATCGCAAATTTTCCCTTTTTTATCCTTATTCAATATTAAAAATTTGCCTGCTATAAATGGTTTTTGTACGCAGTAAAAATTCATTGAATAATGTAATAAAGCTTTATATATTCTTAACCGAGTTTCATGTTATTTCAAACTGATGTAAAAGAGAAAGAAAAACTATAGAAAATCAGCCTGCAATATAGTCCCCATCCCACCCTCTTCCTTCATTTGTACAACATTGAGTAGAAAGAAAATATTTAAATTTTTATCATCTTTACAGACCTCTATAAATTAAATAATATATTTTTTTCTTTCATGCTTTTTCTTCAAAACATAAATTTTGAAAAAAAATCAAAAAACCTTCTTAATCTTTTTGAGATTTTTCATTAAAAACATGAATTACACTTATGCTCAAGTAAGTACAGTATTTAAATTAATTGAAATGGAAGTTGTTGAATTCCTAAATTTCTGAAGTGATATCTCGAGATCATTGTTTGAAGCTTTAAAAATCCCAGATTAATCTTGAAATTTGGAAGTTTACTGCTTTGGCTGTAATCGAGTTGTTGGCATTTAGAATAATGAATGGCAGCTGTTATTTACAAAGCAGGGAATCTTTTTAAGAGAAGTTTTACTCTTCAATAAGGATTGATACAATTTTTAAGACCAATCTAGCTGTGCCTTGTCACTGGTCACTTTTCTAATTGCTCAATGCTCAGTTTAACCTTTTTAATCTCTACTAATTGGGATGGGAGGGAATTCGCACTATAAAAACAAGGGCGCCCATATGCAAAATTTAAGGGGGGCTCAGATACTTTCCCCATGGTTTAGCAGGGTATTTTCCAAATAGAAACCAATTTCAGTACAGATTAGAGTTATTAAAATTTGACATTTTTAATAACTTATTCATTAATTGCTGGAGAATAAATGTTTTTACATTTTTGTAAAGAAAAAAGTACTAAAAACAAAGAAATTCTAATTTCAAAGGGGGGTCTTCAGCCCTCCCTTATGCCCTTGCTATCCCCCCATATGCCCTTGCTATCAAATCCTTCAGACTACAGATCATATGATATTCATGAGTCCTGTGTACATAATAACATCTAGAGTGTGACTAAAATGGATCACAAGTGTTACAAAAAAGTAAATATTATTGTGATTAGGTAAAGGGCAATATTTGCACATTTTTGGTTGCAATTTTGTTAGTACTGATTGAACTAAAGTTTTATTTTACAAGCTTGCTTTTTGATGAAAATAAGCATGAAAAAACTTGAATTCCAACATTTCCCTATTGTTAGTATGTAATCTAAAATCTTTTTCAAATTTTTCAAAAACAAATCAAAATGTTCACATTTCCTCAATATTTGCCTCGAATAGAGCATACATAGAAAGAAAAGAATAAGCGATAATTGCCAATTTAGTGCAGCGTTTTTTGAAAATGAAAAAAAATTTCATTTTCTAGCTCTTGAAAATTTGGAAAAGAGTGGCTACAAACCACAAATGGGAAGGAGTAGGGATAAGGAATGCCAATATATGTCAAATTCAGCTCCTGCCTACATCTAGCACCAAAAATGTAAAAACCATGGTTACAGAAACATATTATAAATTTTTGTGACTCACATGTTTCATATCTTGTTATTTAAGGTAACGGCAGCAGTAACAGACATGCTTAAGACATCGCTCTCAGATTAGCTCAATTTTTCGAGTTTTTAAATTTATTTAGACTTTTAAAACTATTTTTCTCTTATGCAACTACATCTCATATAACTTTTGGCTGCACCTGTATCCTCTGAATTTAGTTATTTCTATTTTTATTTACTCAATTTCGAAAAAAAGTTTGACCTCCCCCCCCCCCCCCCCCCAGTAACACATACCAAAAATTCTGATGATACCCAGCAACAGATAGGATGTGGAAAAGATGAGTAAGGAATATAATTCCCCTTTTCTCTTCAAAATGTGCAAACATTCTTCTTTTTTTGGAACTAAAACCTTATTAAATTCAAATGAACAAGAAACACCGGCAGGCCTCATGGTGAAATTATATTTCATCAATGTCATTTTTATAATGAAAAAGATATAGCACGAGGGACGATCTTGGACGTGATTTGTACGTTAACAAAACGATGTTTCCACTAGTATGGTGTAAGGAACTTCTGATTTCAGTGCCGTTAAAGAAAAGGTCAATTCACAGTACTAACATTTAGTACCCAATAAATAAGGCAATACTTAAGCTCTGCGATTCACTTCCAAAAATTTTCATGTTGCATGTAAGGAATTCGCGTTAGCTCCAAAATTCGTTCTTCGAGAAACCCGCTATATAACTATTTCGCTTTTTCGAATCAGGTTTCAACATGAGTCCAATGCAGTTTTAAATGCCACATAGAAGTAAAGAAAACATTCTTAGTTATATTTCAGATATTTATTAATATATTTGATTTTTAATACTAGCACCATTTGGGATATTTTTCCTATTTCTTTATTTTTTTCTTTTCTACTGATTGAGTTTTGACATGTTAACATAATGAAAGTCAATTATTACGTATTGTAAGTTTTTGTTGTTATTCGGTAAAATTGAGTAATGTTTTTATTTCATTTTTATTAGTGCAGGAGTGATTGTGTTTCGGTATTTTACCGGATTTCCGGTTTTTTCATCTTGATTTTCGGTATCTTCCTCTTCGAAAATACCGGCTCTCCTATATTTTCAGAAAACCCCACTTTTGTAAAATTTAGGTTGATGTTTAATGAAAATCCGAAAGTCCAAATTGAAGACGTTTTGTTTGGTATAATGCTTAAGCTACCGTCATATTTTACAATCTCTATGGTAATTGTTGAAGAACAGCCGGTTTTGGAGATGGTATAAAGGCTAGATAAGAAGAGGAAGGAGGGTTACTTGATATTTTCCCCCTTAATATTTTCTTTTCAAGATGTCTAATAGCGTTTTTCTGTTGCATATCTTAATATGCAGATGATGTAACTAGGAGTGCCCATCCCCCCCAACTGCGATGGCACCCCTCAATTTTACCAAGACCCTTTTTCCTCAAAAATTGCCACTCACTAATTAAAAGACTTAAATTCTTCTAAATTCATTTCTCCAAAAGTTTCTGTGGTATAATCTGCCTCATGATCCCCCCCCCCCCCCCCCCCCCGACACAAACGCACGAAAATCCTTGCTGTAGCTATATTAGAATAAATTGCTAAAATATTTATTCACCAAGATAGCCTATGGCTTTTCTCTGTTGCAGATGCTTATGTAATAGGTTTTGCAGTCCCCCCTCCCCCATAAAATGAATTTAACGACCTATATATATCGAAAATATCGATATTTGGAGAGCGATATATCGTAGTATTAAAATTCGGATATCGCCCAGCCCTATTGCACAGTGATCATAATACATGCTGCCCCTTTTGCCCCAAACTTATTTAATTCTGAAATCTTTATGCACTTTTAGTAAATGAATAATTAATTTTTAAGGCTTCAGATACAGTGAAGGAAAATTAAACATTCTTTGAAAAATTTTAAAAAATTAAAAGAATTTACTTCCCTCCATGCACATGGACGTATAAAGTCCAATTAAAACTTCGAGTTTTAGCCCCAGCAAATAGTAAAGCATATAAATAATGTGTACATACACATAATGTGTATATATATATGCCCATCAAAACACTTTTTCTTCTTGGGAAAAAAAGTTCAGGTATTTTTTTATGGTGTCACAATCACCCCTGTTAGTGGTGTAAGAAAGTAAATGGTGTCCATGTCCAGACATAACTTGAAGCTCAAAATCAATTAATTGCACAACAAGACACCAGCTACACAAAAGCTATAGTACAGCTTGAGGACTTTGTATTTTCCAGGGATGACGTTTTACTTCATTTGAAAAAAAAATTAAAGAGACTAAGGCTCCGGGACCAGATAACATTTATCCAAAAATTTTAGTTGAATGTGCAGAGGAATTAGCAGATGTAATTGTAAATATTTTCAATGCTTCTTATAACTCGGGAACAGTGCCAGAGAATTGGAAGCTGTCTAACATTACACGGCTCTTCAAGAAAGGATCTAAAGGGAGTGCGGGAAATTACAGGCCTGTGAATCTAACTTCGGTGGTTTGAAAAATTTTTGAAACATTGATAAAAATCAAGAAAGTTAATTTTTTAGAGACTAATAATCTATTGACTAGTTTTCAGTACAGTTTCAGGAAAGGTAAATCTTGTGCAACTAATTTATTACATTTCTATGACAAAGTTACTATGGCTTTAGACAATAAGAAGCCTGTACATGTTGTTTACATTGATTTTGAAAAAGCTTTTGATAAGGTACCGCATTTTGCTCTACTTAGCAAATTAGCTGATACAGGAATAGGAGGGAAAATTTTCATTTGAGCAAAAAACTGGCTGACCGGAAAGAAATAAAGGACAATTATAAGGGGAAATTATTCTAAATAGAGTGAGGTTTTAAGCAGGGTTCCTCAGGGATCAGTGTTAGGGCCTGTTTTGTTCATTGTTTTTATGAACAATATTCATAAAAATATTTCTGGAAACATGAATTGTTTTGCTGATGATGTCAAAGTTGTAGGGATTGTAGAAAATGAAGAACAAGTAAATCAGCTGCAAGAGGATCTAGATGTCTTTTTTCGCCGCTAGAGGGCGCTAGAGTTGCTGGGGAGTGCTTTTGCTGCTCCTGAAATAAGTGATTTTTTACTGAAATTGTTTATTTTACTACTTTAGTTTCAGTATTTTTATTGTATTTTATCATATAATTAAGTATTCTTGTGCTTTTAAGTCTTATTTTTGATTTACTTGCTTTCTTAAAGTGTTTTTCTATTCTGTGTAGCTAAGCCTAAATTGTGCTGATTTCTTGTTAAGCCTGACTGCTCTGTTTAGGGTGTAACTTGTTTAAGTTACTGCTTGTCTTAAGATTTAGTAATATTTGTATCTTTTACTTCCAATGCTTTCTAATTCTAATAATTAGCATTATTTCTCCATTTTTGTATTGACTTTTTAAGTGTACCATTTTGAGCTAGAATGGGAGTTATATGCATAATACAAATACAAATACAAAAGTGACGACCAACAACAGGCTCTGGGCCCAGCTAGACTGGTCCTAGTCAATTTACAATCCCCAGTGAAGATCAATGGCTCTCTTAAAACTATCTACTCCCTTGCTCATTACCACCTCTTCCGGTAAACTGTTCCAAGGTTCCACTACCCTGCTAAAATAATAATTTTTCCTAACATCCATGTTAGCCTGAGATTTAAATAGCTTAAAACAATGACCCCTTGTCCTGTTTTCAGTGCTAAACTTCAGCCCCGTAACATCTTTCATTTTAATAAATTTAAACAACTGAATCATGTCCCCTCGGTCTGTTCCTTGCTCAAGACTATACATTTTTAGCCTTCTAAGCCTGGAATCGTAGTCTAAATGAGAAAGTTCATTTATTAGCCTTGTAGCTCGCCTTTGAACCCTTTCCAATGCATTAATGTCTTTCTTAAGATAAGGAGACCAAAACTGAACAGCATACTCCAAATGAGGTCTTACCAAACTTCTATATAAAGGCAGAAGAACTTCTTCAGATTTGTTTGAAATAGATCTATTGATAAACCCAAGCATCTTATTGGCCTTGTAACTAGCAATGCTGCATTGTTGGCTAAACTTTAAATCCTGACTTATTAAGACCCCCAGATCAGTAACTTTGTCTGCATGACTAATGACTGAACCTTGCAAATAATAACTTGTACGCTTATTTCCATGCCCTAAATGTAGCACTTGACATTTCCCAACATTAACAGCCATACCCCATTTATCAGCCCACTCCGTAATATGATCTAGGTCCTCTTGCAGCTGTTTTGCTTGTTCTTCATTTTCCACAGTCCCCATAACTTTGACATCATCAGCAAAACAATTCATGTTCCCAGAAATATTTTTGTGAATATCGTTCATAAAAACAATGAACAAAACAGGCTCTAACACTGATCCTTGAGGAACCCCACTTAAAACCTCACTCCAATTAGAATAATTTCCCCTTACAACTACCCTTTGTTTCCTTCCGGTCAGCCAGCTTTTTACCCAAATGAAAGTTTTCCCTCCTATTCCAATATCAGCTAATTTGCTAAGTAGAGCAACATGCGGTACCTTATCAAAAGCTTTTTGAAAATCAATGTAAACAACATCTACAGGCTTCTTATTGTCCAAAGCTATGGTAACTTTGTCATAGAAATGTAATAAATTAGTTGCACAAGATTTACCTTTCCTGAAACCGTACTGAAAACTGGTCAATAGATTATTAGTCTCTAGAAAATTTACTATCTTAATTTTTATCAATGTTTCAAAAATTTTGCAAACCACCGAAGTTAGACTCACAGGTCTATAATTTCCCGCACCCCCTTCAGACCCTTTCTTGAAGAGCGGTGTAATGTTAGCTAGCTTCCAGTCCTCTGGCACTGTCCCCGAGTTATAAGAAGCATTGAAAATATTTACGATTACATCTGCTAATTCCTCCGCACATTCAACTAAAATTTTTGGATAAATATTATCAGGTCCCGGAGCCTTAGTCTCTTTAATTTTTTTCAAATGAAGTTAAAACGTCATCCCTGGAAAATACCAAGTCCTCAAGCTGTACTATAGCTTGTGTCTTGTTAGTGTCAACTGTTGAGATACAGTCATCGTTAAAAACACTCGAAAAGAAGTTATTAAGAACATTAGCAATATCACTATCGTCCTGAATTAAAATTCCGTGCTTATCAACCAGTGGCCCAATATGACTATTTCGAACTTTCCCCGAATTAGCATATGCAAAAAACCTCTTAGGATTCCTGTTTATGTTATCTGCCAGTCTTTGCTCCAACTCTCTTTTCTGAATCCGTACCAGATACTTAAATTTACGCCTTGCCTTACAATATTGGAGCCTATCTGCACTGTGACCAGTTTCTCTAAACCTATGAAAAGCAGCTTGCTTGTAATTTAGAGCGTCTTTAGTTTCCCTGGAGAACCACATTGGCCAAATTTTAGTGTTGACACCCTTTCTCCTAAAAGATACATGATCCCCAACCGTATTCGCTAGCTTTTCCTTCTGCCCACTGAAGATTCACATCGCTATTGTCCAATCCCGAAGAAAAAATTGCTTTCAAACTCTGCCTAAGTGCCACAAAATCAGTATTTCTGAAATTGGGCACAAACCTAAAATTCTCTACTTTGTACATGTCAAATTTAATCCCAAACCTAATACTGTTGTGGTCACTGTCTCCAATGTGTTCCCCTACACATAACCCCTGAACAGAACCTTCCATATCACAGAAAACTAGATCCAAAATCACGTCCTGTTGACTACCCTGAGTTACAATTTGATCTAAAAAACAGACAATTATTTTCAAAAATTCTTCTTCTCTGCTATTACTATGGTAAAAATTATTCCAATCAATTCCTGGAAAATTAAAATCTCCCATTATAATGACTGACCCCTTGCTTGAAATGTCACTAATAATACTAAACAACTGTTCATCTTGACCCTGGCTTAAGTTGGGTGGCCTATGGCCTATAAATGTTCCCTAAACGTAGTTTATTGCCCTTATTGTTCATCAACTCCAGCCAAATCATATCAATCTCATTAGGTTTATCATTAATTACCAATTCATTGCAAGTCAAAGTGTCTCTGACATAAAATAAAACCCCACCACCTCTTTTACCTACTCTATCTTGTCTAAACAAATTGTACCCAGCAATAGATAATAAATCATCATCACTTTCGGTAGTCCATGTCTCGGTAACTCCAATAATATCCAACCTCTCGTCTATTGTTATGCTTTTCAATTCTTCCATCTTGTTCCTAATACTACGAGCATTTGTATAAAAAACCTTAAGTAAGCCCATCTTACCTTTATTTAATGCCGCGTGATTATTTGAATCCCAACTGTTAAAACCTTTTCTTTTACTAGCCACCATATTTCCGTTTCTACTAAAATCCCGATAGTTAGTACCCATTCGAATTCTACTCCTTAAAGCATGCCCCCCATTCCAACTTAGTTTTTTGATTCTGAATCCTCTAAAACCAAACCACTAACCATTTTGACCCCCGTAGAGCTCAGATGCAGGCCATTCCTAGCAATCCAATCGCGTTTACATTTACTCCACACATCAATAAACCTGATAGTACGCTTAACGCAAATTTGGAATGAAGGAGGTTAAAAGTGGTAAAGGGGACAAGTGGATTTCTTGTGACCTATGCCAGATGTTCTGCTTGTTTAAGGGGAAGGATGAGTCTGAGAAGGATTTCATTTGCACAAACTGTGTTGAACTCTCAGAAATCAGAGTTAGGATGCTTACTTTGGAGGGTGAGTTATCATTAGGCTGTAGGCGTGTAGATGGGGTAAACACTCCAGAGGGAAAGGGGGAAGTTAGCAAAAAGGAGGTTGGCATTAGCTGTGTGTTAGATAGTGGGAAAATCCCAGAGGTAAAGGGGAAAGTTATTGCTGAGGCGACTGACTGAGAAACAAAGGGTATAATTTTGGGAGATTCAATGGTGCGTGAGGTGGGAAACTCAATAGGCAGAGTTAGACGTAAGGTGGCTAGATGTTGTTTGCCAGGGGCTCAGGTGCGAGATGTAAATAGGGTTGCTGAAAAGAAGGGGATATTTAATAAAGAGGATGTAGTTACTTTGTGGGTGGGAACTAACGATGTAGGCCATAGTAACGATGAGTTTACAAAGGAATGGGATTCCCTGTTGGACAAAGCAACCAACTGTTCGGCAAATGTCCAAGTGGTTGGTTTGCTTCCCAGGTATGGAGTGCATAGGAGTTGGTTAAACCAACGGGCTAGGTGTATGAACCTGGTACTCAAGGAAATTTGCGTTAAGCGTAGTATCAGGTTTATTGATGTGTGGAGTAGATGTAAACGAGATTGGATTGCTAGGGATGGCCTACATCTGAGCTCTACAGGGGTCAAAATGGTTAGTGGTTTGGTTTTAGAGGTTTCAGAATCAAAAAACTAAGTTGGAATGGGGGGCATGGTTTAAGGAGCAGTATTCGAAAGGGTACTAACTATCGGGATTTTAGTAGAAACGGAAATAGGGTGGCTAATAAGAGAAAAGATTTTAACACTTGGGATTCAAACAATCGTGCAGCATTGAATAAAAGTAAGATGGGCTTACTTAAGGTTTTTTATACAAATGCTCATAGTATTAGGAACAAGATGGAAGAATTGAAAAGCATAGTAATAGATGAGAGGTTGAATATTATTAGAGTTACCGAGACATGGGCTACCGAAAGTGATGATGATTTATTATCTATTGCTGGGTATAATTTGTTTAGACAAGATAGAGTAGGTAAAAGAGGTGGTGGGGTTTTATTTTATGTCAGAGACACTTTAATTTGCAATGAATTGGTAATTAATGATAAACCTAATGAGATTGATATGATTTGGCTGGAGTTGATTAGTAATAAGGGCAAAAAACTATGTTTTGGGAATATTTATAGGCCACCCAACTTAAGCCAGGGTCAAGATGAACAGTTATTTAGTATTATTAGTGACATTTCTAGCAAGGGGTCAGTGATCATAATGGGAGATTTTAATTTTCCAGAAATTGATTGGAATAATTTTTACCATAGTAATAGCAGAGAAGAGGAATTTTTGAAAGTAATTGGTGACTGCTTCTTAGATCAAATTGTAACTCAGGGTACTCGACAGGACCCAATTTTAGATCTAGTTTTCTGCGACATGGAAGGCTCTGTTCAGGGGTTATGTGTAGGGGAACACATTGGAGATAGTGACCACAACAGTATTAGGTTTGGGATTAAATTTGATATGCACAAAGTAGAGAATTTTAGGTTTGTGCCCAATTTCAGAAATACTGACTTTGTGGCACTGCGGCAGAGTTTGAAAGCAGTTTTTTCTTCTGGATTGGACAATAGCGAAGTGAATCTTCAGTGGGCAGAGTTTAAGGAAAATCTAGCGAATATGGTTAGGGATCATGTTCCTTTTAGGAAAAAGGTTGTCAACACTAAAATTTGGCCAATGTGGTTCTCAACGGAAACTAAAGACACTCTAAATTACAAGCAAGCTGCTTTTCATAGGTTTAGAGAAACAGTTCACAGTGCAGATAGGCTCCAATATTGTAAGGCAAGGCGTAAATTTAAGTATTTGGTACGGATTCAGAAAAGAGAGTTGGAGCAAAGACTGGCAGATAACATAAACAGGAATCCCAAGAGGTTTTTTGCATACGCTAATTCGGGGAAAGTTCGAAATAGTCATATTGGGCCACTGGTTGATGAGCACGGAATTTTAGTTCAGGACGATAGTGATATTGCTAATGTTCTTAATAACTTTTTTTCGAGTGTTTTTAACGATAACTGTATCTCAACAATTGACACCAACAAGCAACAAGCTATAGTACAGCTTGAGGACTTTGTATTTTCCAGGGATGACGTTTTACTTCATTTGAAAAAAATTAGAGACTAACGCTCCGGGGTCAGATAATATTTATCCGAAAATTTTAGTTGAATGTGCAGAGGAATTAGCAGATGTAATCGCAAACATTTTCAATGCTTCTTATAATTCGGGGACAGTGCCAGAGAACTGGAAGCTGGCTAACATTACACCGCTCTTCAAGAAAGGGTCTAAAGGGAGTGCGGGAAATTATAGACCTGTGAGTCTAACTTCGGTGGTTTGCAAAATTTTTGAAACATTGATGAAAATTAAGATAGTAAATTTCAGGGTTCGTACGGGTCATGGAAATCCTGGAAAGTCATGGAAAAAAATTTAACGAATTTCAGACCTGGAAAAGTCATGGAAAAATGAAATTTTCGTTCAAAGTCATGGAAAATTATTTAAAGTCATGAAAAAATGTCCTGGCCAAAGAGAAAGTGACAGTTGCTAAAAGAGCATCAGAAATATTGAGTGATTTAACAGTCTTACATATTAAAACTGGAAAATTGATCGATCCCAAAAACAATTCTGAATTTTGAAATCTCATTATATCCACTTCTATAGCAGCCGCTCGTCTTTTTTTGCAATGTGATTTTACTGCTTGGACATCACTCATTTTGCATTAGCCATTATTTTCAAGACTTTTATATTCTGAAGTAGCGAACTTGCACATTCTTGATTTTGCCACGCCCACTTAAAAAATGCAATTCAATTGCATCCAAGTTTGTTTCCATCACTCGTAAAAACTTTATTACTAAATTTATCAGAGTTTTTCTCAACTTGTTGATAGTTTTAGAAAATGAAGATCTTTGGTAGGTGATAAAACACAGGAATAGGAGAATTCTAATCCTCCAAAACAGTACTGCCCAACATACGGCCTGCAGAACTAATCCATGCAACCTATTGCTGCGTTCAATGTCAGTAATCAAATCCTATGTTCAGGAATTTCCGAGCCTACTAATTTATATGCATTTGAAAATGTGCAAATAAGTAAACAAGTACTTTGAATCAGAAGATTTATTCGCTACTGAATGTTTTTTTTTTTTTAATATAAATATCTGGTTTAGAAACATGAATTTACTAAAGAATGGCTTTTCTTTAATGAACGAAAGTACTGTCAAGTTATGTGTATGCTTAAATGCACTGCTGATGCTACCTTTGAAGCAAATTTCTTGAAACTTAGTTTAATAACTCATTCAACCTTTGTCCCATTCATTATCATTTTACCTGTTTACAAAGATTATTAGACATTTAAGCACCGTTATATTTCATTCACTGTAGTTTTATTAACTTTACTAAAAGTTATATGATGAAGACAAATAAGAATAGTTTAGTTTTTAGGTGTACACTGATATTTTTAAATCACAAGTAAGTGCTTCGATGAGGTAGAAGCATTCATGTAGAAGTTTCGCTAATACTCATTTCCAAAAAATTTCCAGTTTGAAATTAAATAGTACTAGTCTCTTCATGTAACAAGGTCATGAAATTTTTTTATGAAGTCATGAAAAAGTCTTGGAAAAGTCATGGAATTTTTTCATCCGAATAGAGTATGAACCCTGAAATTTTCTAGAGACTAATAATATATTGACTAGTTTTCAGTACGGTTTCAGGAAAGGTAAATCTTGTGCAACTAATTTATTACATTTCTATGACAAAGTTACCATGGCTTTGGACAATAAGAAGCCTGTAGATGTTGTTTACATTGATTTTCAAAAAGCTTTCGATAAGGTACCGCATGTTGCTCTACTTAGCAAATTAGCTGACATAGGAATAGGAGGGAAAACTTTCATTTGGGTAAAAAATTGGCTGACCAGAAGGAAACAAAGAGTAGTTGTAAGGGGAAATTATTCTAATTGAAGTGAGGTCTTAAGCGGGGTTCCTCAAGGATCAGTGTTAGAGCCTGTTTTGTTCATTGTCTTTATGAACGATATTCACAAAAATATTTCTGGGAACATGAATTGTTTTGCTGATGATGTCAAAGTTATGGGGACTGTAGAAAATGAAGAACAAGCAAATCAGCTGCAAGAGGATCTAGATCATATTACGGAGTGGGCTGATAAATGGGGTATGGCAGTTAATGTTGGGAAATGTCAAGTGCTACATTTAGGACATGAAAATAAGTGTACAAGTTATTATTTGCAAGGTTCAGTCATTAGTCAGGCAGACAAAGTTACTGATCTGGGGGTCTTAATAAGTCAGGATTTAAAGTTTAGCCAACTGTGCAGCATTGCTAGCAACAAAGCCAATAAGATGCTTGGGTTTATCAATAGATCTATTTTAAATAAATCTAAAGAAGTTCTTCTGCCCTTATATAGAAGTTTGGTAAGACCCCATTTGGAGTATGCTGTTCAGTTTTGGTCTCCTTATCTTAAGAAAGACATTAATGTATTGGAAAGGGTTCAAAGGCGGGCTACAAGGCTAATAAGTGGACTTTCCCACTTAGATTATGATTCCAGGCTTAGAAGGCTAAAAATGTACAGTCTTGAGCAAAGAAGAGACCGAGGGGACATGATTCAGCTGTTTAAATTTATTAAAACGAAAGATGTTACGGGGCTAAAGTTTAGCACTGAAAACAGTACAAGGGGTCATTGTTTTAAGCTATTTAAATCTCAGGCTAACATGGATATTAGGAAAAATTATTATTTTAGCAGGGTAGTGGAACCTTGGAACAGCTTACCGGAAGAGGTGGTAATGAGCAAAGGAGTAGACAGTTTTAAGAGGGCCATTGATCTTCACTGGGGATTGTAAATTGACTAGGACCAGTCTAGCTGGGCCCAGAGCCTGTTGCTGGTCGTCACTTTTGTATTTGTATTTGTATATTATGGAGTGGGCTGTTAATGTTGGGAAATGTCAAGTGCTACATTTAGGGCATGGAAATAACATGGGCGGATTTATGGGGGGTCAGGGGGGGCAATGTCCCCCCCCCCCCAGTTTTGGGAGGACTTTATGTAGTAACAACACATCTTCCAAAAATTAAAAAAAAATCATTATTTTTCGTTTTTGAATAGTTCAGAAGAGCATGGGTGGATTTATAGGGGGGGAGGCAAAGGAGACAATGCCCCCCAGTTTTAGGAGGAGTTTATATAGTAACAACTTATCTTCCAAAATCTTATAACAAAAAAAAATTCATGATTTTTCTTTTCTGAATAGGAAATTAAAGTTTTCTTTTTCTTTTAAACTTAAAATAGCCGTTTCTTACAAAGTTTGAACAATACTGTACAAGTGTATAATCTACTACTCAATTTCAGAGACTGGAAAGTACAAATTATTGATAGGTTCTAAAATCCCTGAAAAGAATTGGCACAATATAGCCTACAAGGGCTCTTGTACCAAAAACTTAATCTAACCAACCAAACCTTGAAAATAATTAGACTAGTCTTTGAAACTCCTAAGCAAAGTGCTTCAATTTTATTTCTTATCAAGTGTATAAATTAAGAAATGTTCAAATGGGTAGTATGTTACTCTCTTGATACCTATTCTCTAAATCTGTGCACCATTTCTTTTAAAGTATTAACTTGCATCACAAAGCACTTTTAAAGTGTAAAACTTTTTAAAAAATTATTTGCCTATTATTTCCAGTTAACCCTTATAAGACTTCAAAATGCAGAATTTCATATCCATTGTAGATAATTTCCTCCGCGGGAGTAACCCCCGGGCCCCCTAAAACTGGAGATATTCTATATCCCACTTAAAAGGGAGCACTGTGTTACTCTCTTAATACAGCCCGCTCTCTTTTAAGGTCAATTTAAAAAGGACAGCATGATTACACACAGTAATGAAAACGACACATAAAAAAGTAAAGAATGGCCTTATGCATCACAGAAAGCAGACAAAAACATGGGAGGGAGGAGGGCAATTAAAAATGTTGCTCCAAAAAAAAAATCCTGCCCCCCCCCCCCCTTAAGAACTCAGTCCTAAATCCGCCTATGGGAAATAAGTGTACAAGTTATTATTTGCAAGGTTCTGTCATTAGTCAGGCAGAAAAAATTACTGATCTGGGCGTCTTAATAAGTCAGGATTTAAAGTTTAGTCAACAATGCAGCAGAGCTAGTAACAAAGCCAATAAGATGCTTGGGTTCATCAATAGATCTATTTCAAACAAATCTAAAGAAGTTCTGTCCTTATACAGAAGTTTGGTATGACCTCATTTGGAGTATGCTGTTCAGTTTTGGTCTCCTTATCTTCAGAAAGATATTAATGTATTGGAAAGAGTTTAAAGGCAGGCTACAAGGCTAATAAATGGACTTTCTCATTTAGACTATGATTCTAGGCTTAGAATGCTAAAAATGTACAGTCTTAGGCAAAGAAGAGACTGAGGGGACATGATTCAGTTGTTTAACTTCATTAAAATGAAGGATTTTATGGGGCTAAAGTTTAGCACTGTAAACAGGACGGGGTCATTTTTTTAAGCTATTTAAATCTCAGACTAACATGGATATTTGGAAAAATTATTATTTTAGCAGGGTAGTGGAACCTTGGAACAGCTTATTTTAAGAGGTGGTAATGAGTAAGGGAGTAGATAGTTTTAAGAGAGCCATTGATCTTCACTGGAGACTAGGACCAGCCTAACTGGGCCCAGAGCCTGTTGCTGGTCGTCACTTTTGTATTTGTAATTAGCTTCTACAAAATATAAGTTCCTATAAAATCAACTTTTATAATGGAAATTAAAGTTTTTCCCTTTTGTTTAAAACATGTTTTTCATCATCAAAATCAATTTTATGTATATGTTTGCCTATGTAAAATTTAAATCAAATTACTCTTGCATCTATTTACATTTTCAAGTAGCCAAGTTGTACTTCTTGAATTAAATATTTACTGTCAAGACAGGACTAAAAATTTGAAGTTGAGTTATTTCAAGTTTTTAATCCAACTTTCAACTTTTAATTTCTTGCAGCAAATATTCGTAAAAATTGTAAAAAATGTTTGGTATGACAAATTGATTCAGTAAAGTTAAAGAGGAATAAATAATGCTTAGTAATATTCCATGTTCAAATGAGCTAATTTATTAATCTAATCCACTTTTTGAATTTTTTCGTTCAATCCTCAAACGATGTGTATGTGTGTACTTTTCATTTACTTATTTTTAAAAAGTAGCAAAGTAGCGACTACTTTTCAAAAGTAGTTTGTAGTTGCTTCATTTAAAAAAAGTAGTTGTAGTTATCTACTTTTGTGATAAAGTAGTTGTAATTCGCTACAAAAAAAATATGGTTTCTCCAACCACTGATTTTAGTATGAGATGGGCAGCTCTTGGGTGAAAAAAGTTAGTCACCACTTTTTTTAGCTATGATATTTTTGTGTTCTGTTTGTTTTTATTTTTTTAATTTAGCATTAGTTTTTGTGAAGTAAGAAATAACCTCAAAAAGACCAGATTACTGCAGACACGTGTTTCAGCATTACAAGGAACGCCTTTTTCAATGCAAAAGAAATGAGCTTATGGATGAAAAGACATCCGACAAAAACTTTTGTCGGATGTCTTTTCAGCCATAAGCTCATTTCTTTTCATTGAAAAAGGCATTCCCAATAACGCCAAAACACCTGTCTGCAATAATCTGCAATTTGTGCTTTCAGACGTTATTTCTTTCTTCACTTTTTAGCACAATGGTATTTGTTTACCTTATTAGTTTTTGTATTTCTAAATTTTAAATTTTTTGATGTTATAATGATGAATATTTGTATTGTTATTTATTTTTCAAATTCAACATGTCATATAAATCTTATGCAAGCATTTAAAATATTTAACATTTCTCCAACGCTTTGTAAAAGTTAATTCTCTTGTTATTCTCTTTTTAGCCGAGTTGTGCTACCTATTACTGTAGAAGAGGTAAGTTTCCTTTTTGCATCAAATTTTCTTTCTTTTATATGCATAATTTCTTTTATATTTTCCACATTATCTTAATAGAGTTGGCCCCCCTGTTTAATGACCCTCTATTTAACAATTTTCTCTATTTGAAGACAACTTTTCACAGTCCCGGATGCTCCACTGCAGTTTTAAAAGCATTCCATTTAAGGACGCATTTTACTTAAGGACGTTTTTTGTTGTCCTTGAAAGTCGTTAAAAAGAGAGTCAACTGTATATGGGACATTTCACAGTATTTGGCTGTTACGGACTCGACACTTTATAAGGATGTTTTAGCCTCCTACTCATGATTAGTACAAATAGTAAAGTTCAGTATGGAAAATAGGGATGCACCTAGAAACATTTACCAAAATGCTTCCATTTTTTCACTTGGCAGTTCTTGATTTCTGCACAAAAAAAATGCTCGCCTTTATTTACGTGTGATGGAAAAAATGGAAAGTTATCAAAGGATTTTTATGTACACTAAAAGAAACTTCACGGTTTTACGAATCAATAAATTTTTGCCTAGTTTGTGAGCATACTTTTATGATGAATAGGTTCTAAAGAAACTAAAGGAGGGCTTGAAAGAACTAATTCATAGCTGTAACATATTAAACAATTCAGCTGTGTACTTTTTCAGTTAGTTTAATGAATTATGTTCATGTTTAACTTTATTGGAGAACTGGAATGAATCTGGGATATTTTTACTGTCTCCGGATACATCAGAACGACTGCGCGCTAGTGCAATATGATTTTTTGGACTTCTCAACATCAGAGTGCTCCTTAAGAAACGCTTTTCCAAATCCTGTAATAAACGACACCTCAATGACGAGTTGCTCCCTAGGTTGGGACTTGAAAGCATTGAAGAAAAAAACAATTAGAGAAACTGATTGAAACACTATCCGAACCACCATCGAAAAAGTACATCTCAACAGATTGTGATCGATAACAAAGAGGATGTAGATTTTTTTTATTTTTTTTGATGTATTTGTCTCAAACATTCAAAAAATTTATTTTCAGAAAAGTGCCAAAGTCCAGTTAATTTGTATTCAGCTTTATTATAATTTTTTTTTCAACAGAGGAAAAATGGAATACCTCTTAGATTCATACTTTTTCTTCACGCAGTTAGTGAATGTGATACCATATCTTCCCATGTCTGGCTAATAAAAACAAAACTGTGCAGCGTTTTTCAAACAAACTGGAAAAAAGTTGACCTGGCCACCATACCTTTCCTTCCTGAAGTGAGTCCTAAAGCTTTAGTAGAAGCTGTAGAGATGGAGCTGGTTGCTGTGTATGGAAAATGAGGCATGCATCTCCTGATATCCTGCGACAGTATTCAGTTCCGCCTGTTCCTCAAAGAAGCATGTAATGCAACTTGCACCCACCGTCTTTGTTAGTTTTCAACCAAAAGAGTAGCTTCGTTCCATTCGTATTGCAAGTACTGACAAGTAAACAAAAGAGAAGAATGCCTCAGAGCGGAGTTGGTGGAAGACCAACATAAATTTTGACATTGGTACGACACCAATTACAAATACAAATACAAATACAAAAGTGACAACCAGCAACAGGTTCTGGGCCCAGCTAGACTGGTCCTAGTCAATTTACAATCCCCAGTGAAGATCAATGGCCCTCTTAAAACTATCTACTCCCTTGCTCATTACCACCTCTTAAAATAAGCTGTTCCAAGGTTCCACTACCCTGCTAAAATAATACTTTTTCCAAATATCCATGTTAGTCTGAGATTTAAATAGCTTAAAACAATGACCCCGTCCTGTTTTCAGTGCTAAACTTTAGCCCCATAACATCCTTCATTTTAATGAAGTTAAACAACTGAATCATGTCCCCTCAGTCTCTTCTTTGCCTAAGACTGTACATTTTTAGCATTCTAAGCCTAGAATCATAGTCTAAATGAGAAAGTTCATTTATTAGCCTTGTAGCCTGCCTCTAAACTCTTTCCAATGCATTAATATCTTTCTGAAGATAAGGAGACCAAAACTGAACAGCATACTCCAAATGAGGTCTTACCAAACTTCTATATAAGGACAGAACTTCTTCAGATTTGTTTGAAATAGATCTATTGATAAACCCAAGCATCTTATTGGCCTTGTAACTAGCAATGCTGCATTGTTGGCTAAACTTTAAATCCTGACTTATTAAGACCCCCAGATCAGTAACTTTGTCTGCATGACTAATGACTGAACCTTGCAAATAATAACTTGTACGCTTATTTCCATGCCCTAAATGTAGCACTTGACATTTCCCAACATTTACAGCCATACCCCATTTATCAGCCCACTCGGTAATATGATCTAGATCCTCTTGCAGCTGATTTGCTTGTTTTTCATTTTCTACAGCCCCCATAACTTTGACATCATCAGCAAAACAATTCATGTTCCCAGAAATATTTTTGTGAATATCGTTCATAAAGACAATGAACAAAACAGGACCTAACACTGATCCTTGGGGAACCCCGCTTAAGACCTCACTCCAATTAGGATAATTCCCCCTTACAACTACTCTTTGTTTCCTTCCGGTCAGCCAGTTTTTTACCCAAATGAAAGTTTTCCCTCCTATTCCTATGTCAGCTAATTTGCTAAGTAGAGCAACATGCGGTACCTTATCGAAAGCTTTTTGAAAATCAATGTAAACAACATCTACAGGCTTCTTATTGTCCTAAGCCATGGTAATTTTGTCATAGAAATGTAATAAATTAGTTGCACAAGATTTACCTTTCCTGAAACCGTACTGAAAACTAGTCAATACATTATTAGTCTCTAGAAAATTTACTATCTTAATTTTCATCAATGTTTCAAAAATTTTGCAAACCACCGAAGTTAGACTCACAGGTCTATAATTTCCCGCACTCCCTTTAGACCCTTTCTTGATGAGCGGTGTAATGTTAGCCAGCTTCCAGTCCTCTGGCACTGTCCCCGAATTATAAGAAGCATTGAAAATGTTTGCGATTACATCTGTTAATTCCTCTGCACATTCAACTAAAATTTTTGGATAAATATTATCTGACCCCGGAGCCTTAGTCTCTTTAATTTTTTTCAAATGAAGTAAAACGTCATCCCTGGAAAATACAAAGTCCTCAAGCTGTACTATATGGTCTGGTGGGGTAAAGTGGTCATAAAATCGTAGGTTTTCAACTTATGTGAATAATAGATACAATAAATTCTTTAATTTAAACTTTTTTTGCTTTTATTTTACATTGCATTATTAAAGAACACAGTACACTGGGGTGGGGGAAAGTGGTCATAGCATGGGGTAAAGTGGTCATAGTTAAAAATAGATGCAAAACCATTATAAACAACCCTAATATTTGTATATTTCTGTTATTTTTATAATTACAAGTATATGCACAAGCATATGTTTGTATACACGAGTATATACGTGTCGTGTAAACATTAATAAACATGTTCATATATGAGTAGATACATGTATGCATCAGATACATGCATGCACCGGCCTACTCAAGTATATACGTGTATACACTAGTATATAAGCATGTATACGTGATTACCTACAGGAGTGAATACGTGTCTACACAAGTATATACGTGTCACGTGTACGTACAAGTATATACGCATGTAAATGAACATCATATGCGTGTATGCACTTGTATCTCAAGTACATACCTGCATACCTAAGTTTATACTTGTACAGTAGATGCATAAACGCATATATAAGTGTACATGCACACATGTACGAGTATACATGAGTTAATTCGTGGATACATCCAGTGCGTGTTTGTACGTGTCTACTCATATATATATATATATATATTGTGAAGCACGAGTATATACGTATGTATATGTGCAAACACCATTATATACCTGTATAGACGTATATTTACGTGCATACATCAGTACATGTATGTATACATGAGTTTTTAAGCTTATATACATGTATGCCTACAGATCCAAGCTCTTGGGTAAAAATCTGAGGAGTGTGAGGGGGAGAATAAGAAGCAAAGAATTATAAGGAACTTACTTTAGCTGACGCGCTACATGCACACAAAGCCAGAAACTGATGAATGCAAACAAATCGCAATTTTGTTACACAAAGATGATTTTACCCAACATTTTAGTTTTTAAGAAATATTTAGAGCAGTTGTTAAAAGTTACGGCCTGTAGTCGCAACAAAGGCGCAGTGACAGATGGAACTTTTTCAAAAGTCTCGTTATTGCAACAGAGAGTGCTTTGTGATTGCGACGCACATGTATTATAGCTGCAGGCTGTAAATTTCATCAATCGCATTAAAACTTTCTTGAGACCTAAAATGTTGTGTAAAATTTTCTGTGTGTAATATAAATTTGTGATCTATTTTGCATCCATCAGTTTCTGGCTTTGCATGCATGTAGTGCGTCAGCATTGTGTTTGTGACCATATGTTCCTTATGATTCTTGCTTCTTATCCTCTCCTCTAACACATTTTAATAATTTGTTCAAAAGTTTAAACTCACCCTGTTTACTTGTATATCATATGCTTGTATGTAAGTGTCTACTCGAGTACGTACGCGTATATTCGTGTCTACCTGAGTATATAAGTATTTATATATATATATACGAATATAAGTGAGTATATACGTGTATAGTCGAATGTATATCTGTATAGATTAAAAATACTGGCAGATACCCATATACGTATTTATTGGTGCGTTTACGTGAATACGTCTATATATGGGCCTACATGAGTATATGCGTATGCATATGCATATACTCGTATATTTAACCCCGTTTACTGTAAAAACAATACATATTAAGTGAAATTAATATTTAATGTATATCTGCCTTATACTTAACGATTAAGTGACATTAGAATAACAATATTTGTTAAGCCTAATATTATGACCACTTTACCCCATCTTACTTAAATCGTTGTAAAAAATTATCTAAAAGAGATTCAGCTAACCGCTAATGAGAATGAGTTCTTGAGACATGTAGGAAGCTTCCTATGCAGTCAATCTGTTCATAATTCTAACAAACAAAATTTCCCAAGGAAGTTAAAAGAGGTGTTTAGATTTTAAAACTTATCATATTCACACAAAATATTTTTTTTTACCAAATAAAATTTTGCCAGTTGTATTCAAAATGTAGTTTTTAACTGCCCTACTCTAAAACAAAATTTTCACACTCATTCGAACATTTATTTCCAAGCTATAGCCATTCATTTGACGAATGACCACTTTACCCCATTGACCACTTTCCCCCACCAGACCCTAGCTCGCGTCTTGTTGGTGTCAACTGTTGAGATACAGTTATCGTTAAAAACACTCGAAAAAAAAGTTATTAAGAACATTAGCAATATCACTATCGTCCTGAATTAAAGTTCCGTGCTCATCAACCAGTGGCCCAATATGCCTATTTCAAACTTTCCCCGAATTAGCGTATGCAAAAAACCTCTTGGGATTCCTGTTTATGTTATCTGCCAGTCTTTGCTCCAACTCTCTTTTCTGAATCCGTACCAAATACTTAAATTTACCCCTTGCTTTACAACATTAGAGCCTATCTGCACTGTGACCTGTTTCTCTAAACCTATGAAAAGCAGCTTGCTTGTAATTTAGTGTCTTTAGTTTCCCTGGAGAACCACATTGGCCAAATTTTAGTGTTGACACCCTTTCTCCTAAAAGGAACTTGATCCCTAACCGTATTCGCTAGATTTTCCTTAAACTCTGCCCATTGAAGATTCACATTGCTATTGTCCAATCCAGAAGAAAAAACTGCTTTCAAACTCTGCCGAAGTGCCCCAAAGTCAGTATTTCTTAAATTGGGCACAAACCTAAAATTCTCTACTTTGTTCATATCAAATTTAATTCCAAGCCTAATACTGTTGTGGTCACTATCTCCAATGTGTTCTACTACTTTAACATATCAAAAAATCAGATTTATTAAAATACCATTAATTGTCATCTTTGCCACCTTTTGCATCCTACATCCCATATTGGGACCGCCAGTCTGCTTAATGAGACTCAATTTCATGAATGGCAGGTATAAGATCAGGGCCTGATTACTGAATAGGCCAACTAGGCCATGGCCTAGGGCCCCCGATAGTTTGGGGCCCCCAAATGGCTAAAATTACTTTAGTCTATGCTAAAATTGTTTCAATCAATGGCTAAAGTTATATAGTTTGAATACAGGGGGCCCCAAAAGAGTATTTTGCCTAGGGCCTCTCAATATCTTAATCGGGCCCTGTATAAGATAATGTCTGATGAAAATATGAAGTTTGAAAAATACTGTAAATGTACTAGCCACCCATAGGCGGATTTTGAATTGAGTTTTTTTTTGGGGCGGGGGTGTAATTTTAGTTAGTGGACCTCAATTTCCAAGGTTCTTGTTCTTGAAGAGCGCACTACTGTCTTCAGAGGGGTATTATGAACATTTTAATGAGAGAAGATTTCTGATTGGATTTTTCAATGAGTGTCCACAAATTTATTATAAAGGAAACTCTAATTGTATGGTTTTTATCTCATACATAATTTCTTTCTTTGCAGTATCAGGTTGGGCAGCTATATTCTGTTGCAGAAGCTAGCAAAAATGAAACTGGAGGTGGAGAAGGTATTGAAGTCCTCAAAAATGAACCTTTCGAGAATGTTCCTCTTCTTGGAGGAAAATTTAACAAAGGCCAATATACTTACAAGATTTATCATTTAGCAAGGTAAATATATGTAATTATTAGCTAATATCTGTACCTCAAAGCCAGAGTGATGTAAGTCCAAAAATTGATTTTCTGTTTATTAGTGCATTGTATGTGGATGTGGAAGCCTATTGTCGAGCGATGTAAACGAAATTCTTATATATAAAATCCTTTTCAAATTTTTACCAAGTTTAAAAGAGCACATGTCCCATCCTTTACCTGCACCAGGAAAAAGGTTTTCTTCTCTACTGTAAAATTACATAATGTGACTTACGTTCCTCTGACTCTGACGTACAGATATATTGTTGATGATAAACCAAAGTCCATAGAAGTTTTTTCCCCAACCAGCCCTGGAAGGTACTTGAAAGTTGAATATAGTCCTTGAGCAGTGTTTCTTGAATCACAATCAGGTGCATGCTTAGTCCTTTCTGTATTCTGTAATAATTTAAAAATACTTTTGTAGGTTTTTTTAAACAAAGACTTTTTTTTCTATTCAAAGCTTAAAACCATGGTATTTATTTTTTAAATAGCATTTAAAATTGAGTGAAATTTTTGCTTAATACATTTTATTTTCTATAGAATTGCCAAAAAGAAAAATATTGCTTTTGTACATTGAAGTTTATTATGTATTTATTAAATTTCATTCAGAAAAATTTATTAAAAATTACAAACTCTCTTTTAGCAAAGTTCCAGCTTTTATTCGACTTCTAGCTCCAAAAGGCTCTTTGGAAATTCATGAAGAAGCTTGGAATGCTTATCCATACTGTAAAACAGGTATTTTCAATTTAGAACCTGCATCTTATAATAGTTGAACTAGGTGAGAAAAACTTAGGAGTGCTTGTTCTTTTTCAGAGTTAATAGGGGGTTTTTTATAGTGTTTAAAACTTTTATTATAGTGACTTGTTATAGAGCTCTTAAAAGTGCTTGATTTTTAATTGTTATCTGGTGTACAAATGAGTTTTAAAGGATTTTTTTTTTTTTTTTTCAAGTTTGATGCTTTATTGGGAAAAAATGGTTTCATATTCACTTTTCAAAGTATCGTTCATCGTTGGTCACTACCTTTTCCCATCTTTCTGGCAATTTTCAGATGCCAGCTCGAAAACACGATGCGTCTTTTGATGCGATCCCCGTATCAATCCAATTTTGGACTTCTTCAAAAGAGTGGAAGTGCTGATCCTCAAGAGCATGCGTCACTGACAAAAACAAATAGTAGTCTGAAGGGGCAATGTCTGGGCTATACAGCGGGTGGGGTAGGACTTTCCACTTCAACATATCAAGGTATGTTTTGACTGGCTGCGCAACAATTAGAAGAATGTTATCATGTTCAGGCATCGCAGTGTTCCTATATTCCTATATTTTCCTATATTTCTGAAAAAGTTCCTATAATTCCTATAATTCCTATATTTTCAGTTTCCGATTCCTTTTTTTTTTTTTTTTTAACTTTTCACCTCGACTTTTGGCTACCGCCTTTTCCGCGATCCACGTGCAGCCGCCATTTTATCTTTCCTACTGTGCAGGGCTCCCAAATGGTTCGCTTTTCCCGCCAAAGTCCGTGTTTTATGGTAAAGTCCGCTTTAGACTTTTAACATTATGGTCTGATTAGTTCGCTTTTATATTGTTTTTACTTAAATATCAGATTTTAAAAGTTTTTCATTTCGTTAAAAGTTACTGTTCTCCCAAGCACGCCGCCGCAGCGCGTGTTAAACAAAGTTCGTACGCCCATGAAAAAACCTTGAAAAGTTCTTGGGGGGGGGGGGGGGGAACTTCACACACACACATTTTCTAGTGTTTGAAAACCTTGAAAAAGTATAAAAAGTTTCTTTATTGCTTGAATTTATTTATTGTTTGGATTGTGCTTGTAATTCTTTTAAAAAATATTTCATTAGTGCAATTTTCTGAACATATATATTCGATATGATTTATCGCGAAAAATTGCTTTCGTGTTTGAGGTTTCAATCCTTTTGCATCTTGTTAATATTTTGATTCTTTTTACAATCCAAAGTGATTTTGACATGTGCTTACCTTAGCTTAGCTTATTTTTCGTTTAATTTCAATAATTAATGAAGGAATTATTTTGGAAACCATGGCAACATTGAACTTACTCGGCTCGGTCGCGGAAAAATGCTTCTCGCTTTTAAAATTTCAATCCTTTTGCATCTTGTAAATATGTTGATGTTCTCCACAATTAGAAGTTATTTTAGTATATGCTACTTTAGTTTAGCTTATTTTTCGTTTGATTTTAATAATTAACGAAGGAAATATTTTGGAAACCATAACAATAACATTGAGCTTATTCGGACTTCGCAGAAAATTGCATCTCGCGTTTGAAATTTCAATCCTTTTGCATCTTGTGAACATTTTGATGTTTTTGGCAATTTGAAGTTATTTTGACGTATGTTTCTATAGATTGGCTTATTTTTCGTTTAATTTCAATAGTTAACCAAGGAAATATTTTGGAAACCATAACAATAACATTGAGCTTATTCGGACTTCGCGGAAAATTGCATCTCGCGTTTGAAATTTCAATTCTTTTGCATCTTGTGAACATTTTGATGTTTTGACAATTGGAAGTTATTTTGACATATGTTTTTATAGATTAGCTTATTTTTCGTTTAATTTCAATAATTAATGAAGGAATTATTTTGGAAGCCATGGCAACATTGAACTTACTCGGATTTCGCGGAAAAATGCTTCTCGCGTTGGAAATTTCAATCCTTTTGCATCTTGTAAATATTTTGATGTTTTCCACAATTGGAAGTTATTTTGACATATGCTACCTTAGTTTAGCTTATTTTTCGTTTAATTTCAATAATTAACGAAGGAAATATTTTGAAAACCATAACAACATTGAGCTTATTCGGAACTCGCGGAAAATAGTTTCAATCCTTTTGCACCTTGTAAACATTTTGATGTTTTTGACAATTGGAAGTTATTTTGACATATGCTACTATAGATTAGCTTATTTTTCGTTTAATTTCAATAATTAACGAAGGAATTATTTTGGAAGCCATGGCAACATTGAACTTAATCGGATTTCGCGGAAAAATGCTTCTCGCGTTGGAAATTTCAATCCTTTTGCATCTTGTAAATATTTTGATGTTTTCCACAATTGGAAGTTATTTTGACATATGCTACCTTAGTTTAGCTTATTTTTCGTTTAATTTCAATAATTAACGAAGGAAATATTTTGAAAACAATAACAACATTGAGCTTATTCGGACTTCGCGGAAAATAATTTCAATCCTTTTGCATCTTGTAAATATTTAGATGTTTTTGACAATTGGAAGTTATTTTGACATATACTACTTTAGATTAGCTTATTTTTCATTTAATTTCAATAATTAACGTAGGAATTATTTTGGAAACCATGGTAACATTGAACTTACTCGGACTTCGCGGAAAATTGCTTTTAATGTTTGAAATTTCAATCTTTTTGAATCATGTAAATATTAAAATATTTTGCCCAATCGAATGTTATTTTCCCATATTCCAACTTAGATTAGCATGTTTTAGGTTTAATTTAGTAGAAAATAAATAAATTTATTTTATGGGAAGCATGCCAACATTGAACTTGGTTCGTGAAAATTTGCTTCTCTGAGCTTTCAATCGTTTTGCATCTTATAAATATTTTTATATTTATGGCAATTAGAAGTTATTTTGACATGCTACGTCAGATTAACTCGATTAAATTTTTACTTAAATAACTAAAAAATTAATATTTTTTGTGTTGTTTAATTCAAGCTTATTTAGTTTTCCAAACATAATTTTGATTATCATTAGCTTATTTCCGGTTATTACTGTTTTTTTGTGTGGGAGGGGGAGGGGTATTAAATTTAAACAATTGAGCACATAACATTTTAAAGTAGCCTCTGTATATGAAACAAAGTTGAATTAGGTAATTATATGAAGTTGAATTTGTACATCATTTCATTGTCATGATGCCTGCTGCTGTTGTCGTGTGCCAAGTAGGCTGGCAATTTGAGGTGCACTGCTTCACTTTTCCAACTGTAGAGTAATTTGGTGTGAAGTCCGACTTCTACAGTACACACATGCCATAAGGACCCGTTTATAGGGGACAAGGACAGGAGAGAGAAAGTACGTCCATGCCCGAGCCGGGATTCAAACCCGGACCTTCCTATCGCAGTCAGACTTCTCTGACCACTAGACAAGGCAGGCGGCATGATGCCTGCTAAAGGGGGGAATTTGTTTCCCCCCCCCCCATAAAAGTTCAAAGCACTCATGGCCCTGCAATCATGGATTTTTTTTTTTAATGTAAGCTTTATGATTCTTGAAAATATACTTTGAATATGAAAATTGCAAAACTATGCCTCATGTGATCTGCTTCTCTTTGTGATTGAGAATTTCAGACATTTTTAGGGAAACTTTCAATACAGTAGATCTGTTTGGTGTGTGATGGATTCATATCGGTGGAGAAGGGATATAAATGCTATTATATTAGAAGCATTACAATACAGAAAAACACAAAAATAATTTTAAACTATCGAAAGATGAAGCACAGCTTCATCTATCCTTCAGTGAGACTACCAGCATCCCTGGTTCAATTCAAAATGTATCATTACGCCCATTTAGTTCTATGGAGGCTGCCTTAAGTGCTGCGCTAAGTGCCTCCCCCCCCCCTCCCATCCAAATGTTTGTGTAAATAATATTATTCAATGGATAAAAAGATCAGTTGTGCAGAAGGTGATAAAGGAATTGTATCATTAAAAATAAGTATTATGGTTAATTAACAAATTATTTTCAGGAATTTAGCGGCAGGCAGCTAATTTGCCTTTTGATGCTTCCTTGTGTTTAAATGAATGGTCCTCTCAAGATCCTCTTTTTAATCCTAACTGGTCCTCTTTAGTCCTCTTTTTGATTGAAATTGGTCCTCTTTTACCCTTTTCTAAAACTAAAATGTGTTGGGAGCCCTGCATTAGTTTCTAGAAAAGTGAAATTTTATCTGCACAATTGCATTCGATCCTCATTGATTTGGAGGCTTTGGTATGAACTTAAAGAAACGGTTTTGATTACTAAAATGCAGTTTCCTAACGACTTCTCATTTATTTATTTTGAAGTAATTTAAAAACCTATTTTAACTTAAATTTTCCAAAATGCATGTTTTTGTAAACAAGTGCAAGGTTCTATTTATTAATTTTTTTTATGAAAGTAGTAAAAACTAACCCCCCCCCCTCACTTTTTGTACTTTAAAACTTTGGGACAGTGGTGGCCACCAAGTTTTTTAGGTCTGGATTATTTTGCTTTAATGACCAAATATTTCTAAATCAAATATATATTTTACTGGGTGTCCTTCAAAGTCATGGGAAATCGTGGATTTCAACTATGATCGAATTTGATACTGAAAAGTCAGGATTTTCAGGGGGAAAAAATGGTCAAAAAGTATCATATCAGAGATTTTTCTGAAAAAAAAAACAATATACATTTAAATTTTTAATTTGCATACATTTAAATTTTTACCTGAACACTTTTTTCTAGAAAAGAAAAGGAAATTCCCAATAATTTCTTTTTCACAAAAATAAAGAAAATGCACAAAAAATATTTTGCTTTTTCGCATAACGGGGACTTAAAAATGAAACCTGGATTGACCCCTGATATTACTGTGACATGAGACTTTGATTTCAGCATGGCACATGTTTCAACAACTTATAAAACTTTGAGTTTGGCTTTTACTGCATTGTCAAGTGATAACATAAATTAGAACAGAACTTCACGAATTTCATTCTACTGCACAGCTTGCCCATCGCAGTATCGGATCATGCAAAATCTTTCATTAAAAATTAGATTAGTGACACAACTATTTTAAGAAAGATTTGTGTTCATCTACAAAAAGTTTCGTCTATTTTTTTTTATTTTTAAAGAAGTATGCCTTAATATGTTTAGTACAAATTACAGTTTTACGCTCTTTTACTGTTTGTAAAATTGATTTTGTGTGTATTTTTAGACTTTATTTATGCGTATGTATTGCACTTATGTCAGGTAGTGTAATTAAATGTTTTTAATCGAATAGTAGTATTGCATTTTGAAAAAAAATGTCATACTGGCGAGCTTTGTTATCGAAATTCCTGTATATCCTTTTTTTTCCAAAATATTCCTATATTATTTCGAAAAATTCCTATATTGTTTGCAGAAAATTCCTATATTTTCCATCGAATTCCTATATTTTTTTCAGAAAATTCCTATATTTTCCTACATTTTTGTTGGCAAATGTCACTTCTATCCCTGCATGTTGCAAAATTACCTTTGGCTGTTTTTCTCATAGTGCTCATCTGAACCGCATCAATTGAGTTCTGTAAATCTGTCCTGTGAAGATTTCACCTGGTAGTAGCATCTCATAGTACACTACGCTCAATTTTTCATACCAAATACAGAGCATGATCTTGCCATTATAAATATTCGACTTTGGCGTGTGGCCGGATATCCCATATGATTTTTTGTGCTTGAGGGTATCGTAATGGACGCATTTTTCATCACCAGTAACAATGCGATGCAAAAACCTTTTATTTTATGCCATGGAAGCAGCTGCTCACTAGTGAAACAACGGCATTCAACGTCCCTTATCTTCAGTTCATATAGAACCCAATATCCTACCTTTTGGATCATTCCCATGGTTTTGCTAGTTTTTCTTGCATTTGGCACAAGTCTTCGACCAATATAGCCTCTGATTCGGCACTTCCAATTCAGTTCCCTGTAAACCTGTTGTGGCATTCAATAGCCTTCAGCTATAAGTTTCTTCAAATGAAGCAGAAAAAAAGCTTTCTCGCAAATTGTGTTTTGTTTGCCCAAAAGTTGACATATTCAGGGCACACAAAACCTAAATTGTTCCCACCTTATCAAAATGTCACATACAGAAAATGAAAGCCTAACTATGAGGTTATAAAATGAAGTTAGTTGCAGCATCGACCATTTCGATTTAACCCTTCAAGCGGCCGTGACGTAAAATTCCTTCACCCAGCGATGTTTTGAAGAGCGGGCGTGTCGAAAAATTTGGCCTTGAATATTCTGCTTCGAGAACGGCTGCTGCGTAAAATTCTATGGAAGAATATTCATGGCGAAATTTTTCGACACGGCCGCTCTTCGATACATCGCTGGGTGAAGGAATTTTACATCATGGCCGCTTGAAGGGTTAATGCTAGGGAGACATCTCTTGAAAATCCTTTAAAACTTATTTGTACACCCGATATTTTTTTTTTAAATTCATTCATCCATTTGTTGGAGAGTTTGCGAGGGTTTTTTTTCCCTCAATCAGCCATAATATTAATTTATATTTTTTAATTATGTTTCAATTTATTGCTAACTCTTTACTGGCACTTGATTTAGTTAAATAGATGTTCTGAAAATTAATACAATTGAACATCCATGTATTGAAGTAGCAAAATGCAGGACAGGGCCGATCCTAGCAGGTGTGCAGGGTGTGCACCACACAAAGGCGGCCGCAGGCCGCATCATATAGTTCTTTGAATCAAGCAAAATTCCTCAAGAATTGCTCACAAGATAACTTATAATAAGTCAAATAAATATGCTGAATTTTAAATGTTCAATTATCAAAGTAAGTGCTGATTTCCCGACAGCATAACATAGTTTAAGATAAATAGATTGTTAGGGAACATTGTTTTGGTTCATTGTCCATTAATATCTACTCTTTACACACATGCTTCATTTAGTTGCAAAATTTGTGACAGAACCGGTAATTAGGCATGGATACAGGGGAGGGGAATAAGGGAAATGGCCCCCTCCTGAAGCATGAAAGGGTGCCTTCTAAAGGGAGCACTCAGGGCCCATGAGGCTACTAATGTTTACCGTCCCCCCCCCCCAAGCTTTTATAGACCTAAACAATGAAGACATATTTTATATATTATATTTAACAAAAGCTATACTGATTAGATACTGTCGCAAGCATTTAAAACAACAAATTCTGTTTTCAACAATCTCAGATGCGCGGAGAGACAGTGGAAAATTGCGACTCCCCTGAGAGTCAAACATATATGAATAACAAACTAAAATTTTCTAATTTTCCCCCTTTACAGCATTTTTTTTTTTTCGAATTAAAATCACGAATGAACTGCCCGGTTTCAGATCAGGGCTCTTGCCTCGGGTAGTAAATTTAAACGTACCTCCAAAACGAAGATCCAAAAGGATGCCGTGACCTCCTTGACGAGACTAATTCAAATTAAGTTTTTTACAAAACTAAAGAAGGCTTAAAATTGCGTTTTTAGGACTTTAATTTCGGAAAATTTTGCTGTTTGAACCACCGATTTTAAGGACCCAATTAAATCTTTGATTCACCCCTTCCACCTTAACTTAATCAAACATAGCATGAAAATGTTGGCTTTAAAATCCAAAATGTGTTTTCAGGGGACAGTCCTTCTTAATGTCATCAAAATTTGCTTAATGACATTTTTCGTGTTTCTTTTTCGAAATTTTTGCAATGGAGAGCGCCAAAATCCATTCCCAAACATTACTACCAAAGATAGTCTCAATTAGCGTCTTTAGAGAGCCCCCTAATCCCACACCCTCAGTTTGAAATTGACTTCAGTTTCAAAAAACAGTTTGTGAGGGAATACTGAGCCCCCTGCACGCTCTTTGTCCCATCGTTATCAAACACTGCGTAAAATATGATTTTCTAAAAAACTCTGGAGAACTGCCTGGCTTATGTACTTTTCACCGCGCTAGGGCATATTCCCATCAATCGTCGAAGTGAGATGGGCAAAAGTCTATAGTTGTGTTTTTCAGATATTAATATCGAAAAATATCCGAAAGATCCGCCGAAGCTTCTCAGTTTTGTTAACGTCACCAAAGATAGCATAAAATTGCGCTTTTAGAAATATCCATTTGGGAGCTCCAAAACCCTTCCTTCTCAAAAATAGCCTAAAATGGATTTTAGTTCCGAAAAATATTTCGGTTCGGAATATTTTCACGTTTTCCCTATTGTTTTCAAATATAGCCAAAAATGGGTTTCTGAAACAATGGTGCCGAGAAATTAGCGGAGGAAAGCCGCCAGATCCCCTACCGTCACCAAAAACAGCCTAAATTTGTGTTTTAAACTTCAATTTCGAAAACTTTTGATAGGAGATGATAGAATCTCCCTCCCTCTAGCAACGTCAACAAAGATAACCCAAAACTGCTTGTTTAAAACTTCTGTTTCGGAAATTTCTGTAAGAGCGCCAATCTTTCCCAAGCTGCGGTCACAAAAAATAGCTTCGAATTGATTTCAATTTTGAAAGAATTTTAGGAGAGAACTCCAACATTACTTTTCCCCTGAAGTCTCGAAAAAGTTCCTAAAATTGCGATATTGACGTCAATTTCGAAAATTCCTCCATGCACCTTGAATATACCTGACTCTTTTCTCTCCTTGCAACCAAACACAACCAAAGGTTACTTAAACTATTTTTTGTACGCCAATTTCGATAATCTTCTGGGAGCAATCCCCCCTCCTCTATCCTTTCTCTGCTGTCACCGAAGACATTATAAAATGCGTTTTTACGATTAGTAAATTTTGGTATCTATTACTTTCTTCAAAGATATAAATTATACCTAAGTTTCTTACTATAAAACTTTTCTTCATTTTTATGAGTTCATCATTCTTGTTTTTTTTTTTTTTTTCTTCTTCTTTTAGAATTTGATATAGAAATTTGAAGAAATATTTATATGGACGTCTAAGATTATTCAAAATATGCAAATTACTCTTGAGGGGCAGCACATTAGTTCTTTGCACACGGGCGGCCGACACCCTAGGATCAGCCCTGATGCAGGAAAAATCTTGATATATAAAAAGTGAGATGTATAAAAGAGATCCATTGCATAGACACAGTTAGTGAATTTGTAAATATTCCACTACTGATTACCAATGATAAATATTTGAGTCCTAACAAGGGTGAAATTATGGTGCTTAGGGTTTAGGTCCCTTCCCCCCCCCCCCCCCAAAGCCTTGGCTTAAAGCCATACTGTCAACCATAGTATTTTAAAACATAAATATGTAGAGGTAAAGAATGATGAGACCCCCTCCCCCCTTCCCGTTTTAGAGAAAAATCAAGTCAAGCCGTTCAGCCTACAATGACAAACAGTGACATAAAATATTGTGACAAGTTTTCAATTTTAACCCATTTAATATAAAGTACCTGATTATGTTTGCTAGTATTAGTTAAAGGGGCATCTAGTTTAGAAATTCCAAAAAAAAAAGGCGATTTTTTTTCTTTTCATATTTTCAAAGTTTAGGCCTTTAAGAATAAGCCTCTAAGAGGATTTACGGAAATTCGGTATATTTTCGGAGTTATAGTTAATTTTGTTAAGATACATTCATTTTTTTTTTCTCAATATATACCTGGCAAACAACCATCAAGCCATGTGGATATGCGTTACCTGTGTACTGTGTATTTTTTCAGTATTAAATTCAAGCTTTAATTATAAAAGGGATAAAAAAAAGTCAAAGAAAAAGTAATTTGCATGCAGATAGACAAGAAAAAGCCAGCAAACGAGAGCAACCCTCCGAAGTAGGATCTTCCGAATTTTCAAAAGAAGGCAGAACTGTGCTTATGGCTAAAGATCTCCCAAAAATGTAACTTTTGAGGTATAGGAAGGAACAATGTATAAGGCAGGGATGCTGATTTGAAAAACTTCAAGTATAGTATAGCAGACCATTAAGTCACTCAGACTGCCCTAAATGAGACTGCAAACTTTAAACGTGTTTTTCTTGAAACTACTTTTTTGCGATATGGTTGACAAGATATCTCAAGTTCTAATGCACAGATTTATTTGAAATTTGGTACAGCCTTTCTTAATACTATCAAAATTGTCTCTATGTAGGGGTTTCTGCATTTTTGCTTTTTTACTATGTTTAAAAAATTACCAAAGTTGAAAAAAAGAGTCGAAAAATAAGCCTTTTTTTCCGAAAAGACTTTTTTTTTTGCGATTTTTTTCCCAAATCGGCTACGTCCAAATAATTCTACATCCTTGTTTCAAAAGACTTTTCCTAGATTTTATGTCTCAGATCAATCTTGTCAACTAGTAGACACCTTTTCTTTTCTAAGTCCCCACTTTGTCAGCCTCTACTGATTTCAATTTTGAATTTTTTTCCCTTATGCATTTTTATACTTATCAAGCATCAATGAAGAACTGATAAAAAATTGATAGCAAAAATGGTTACTGTTTTTTTTTTCCTTTCCTATTTTAATTTATTTATTTTTTATTATTACTCCTGAAAAATCGCTTTGAAATCGAGCCTCTAGACTGAAATGCCTTCTTAATTGACTTTTATTATTTATTATTTAAACATTTTTTATTATTTAAACAAGATTTTAACAAATAGGGTGCTTTAAAAAGCTTTAGTTTATCCTTTGGCTTTGGGGCTGATCTGTTGGTGTATGTTAATTATACATTGCTACACTTTTCATTTAAAAACCTAAACTTGTTTTTATTTTCCATTCTTTTTATCAGCCATATAAAATTCCATATTTTTAATTTACAAGGATACTACAAAACTACCTGTATCATTTATTGTTCAGTGATCTATAACTTTAGTGAATACCAAACGTTGTAAAAATTGTTATACTAATTTATTTCTTTTCTTTTTCATGTGTATTTTACCTTGCCAGTCATAACAGTAAGTATTTCAAATGTTGTATGCTTTTTATTGTGGGTAGGAAATTAAGTTGCTAATTATTGAAAATATTGTTTATGATCTGTTCTGATATTACTGTCAGCTGCAATCAAATTTTTCTCTCCAAATTATTTTCTCAAAATTTAATTACCACATTTTTGGGATTAAGCGCTGTGGTGCATACAAGAAAATAGCAAGAAAAATAGCCGGTGCAGCACATATAAAAGGGTGTGGTGGGTAGTCTTTTTTTTTTCAAGTAAAAAAAATCCAAGTTTTTTAAAAACGTTGAAAATGTTGCCAATAGATGACAACACATCGTCCTGCTGCCGGAAGGAAGCACAGCATAACGATTAACGTAGAAAAGTATGTCAGTCATATCAAAGTACGTCTGTGTTTCAATATTTTTTTCTGGCATAAAACAAAGTTTTTCGATGTTGGCAAGGATCTCTATTTTACTTCTGATTTCAAAAAATAACAATATTACCATGTATTTAATAGCAATATAAAATTGAACTAAAAAGAACAAAAATTTGTAAAAATCCCAAAATACCCTGGGGTTTCATCAGGGGGTTACTCCCCAAGGGTAGGGAAAAAACCATGAGATGATTTGTGAGTGCTGCTGGCGAAATTGCCTAAAAAAAGCATGACTATTACCCCGACATCTCACAAAACAAGCAATAGAGGTTACCGAAAGTCCAGAATATAAGCATGACAAGAAGTAAATAAATTGAACATTTGGAAACCAAAAATACAAGCGTTACAGAAAGTTAATTAGAACATTTCATAACTAGTTTGAACTGCAAGAGAAAAAATCACTATTGAACACAATAGCAAAATAACCTGTAACAAACAAATCCATGGAACAAACAAAAGGACCTACTGCTTCTCTTCCATAAGCTTACAAATGAAATTTTCCGTAAGATGCTCCGGATATTGGTTCTAAGTTAAGGTAGCAGTTAAATTTTGTATTGCTGTCTTCAGATTTGTTTTATTATTGCAGTTTTTTTTATATCTAGTAATTTGTGAGATAATTATATTTTTGAACACTTTTTTTACTAACACAACTGTGAAAATTAATTAAAGAATATACTTTAACTCTTTAAGACCGGGAAGGAGGGAATTTTTTACTACAGTTAAGTTCTTTGTTTTTCGAAAAGGCTAATTTGGAAATGGAATCGTCCACTCTGAGACCCCCATCGGCAACATCTCGCCAGTTCTTGTGTGCACTAATTACAGGAGGCGTGGTAAGCTGTCACCTTAATCGCTGTCGCGCTTCAGGCGTGCAGCCTTTTTCGATATTTCCCTAGTCTAGTGTTTATCGCTTATGTTGATTCAGCTGTCTGCGATCTATAGACACATGAGATGTTTTAAAATTAGGAATAAAACATCTGAATTACAAACGAAATATTCAAAAGTTAAAAGCAACTTCGGAATGAAGAATTTCAAAGGGAAAAAATAGAACAAATCACGTGAATGAAAAAGAATGAATATCAATGTTTCTTCATTTCCCCTACCTCCTGAAAAGCGGGCATCTTCACAAGTTATTAGCTATCAATCCTTGTAGTTGTATTGCCATTGGGAATTGTACATCACTGTCACTTGTCCCATCAGTTGAAAATACTTCGGTCGGAAGAAAGGATCTTTGAGGTGGTCTCACAGCCTGACTTTCCATCAGTTCCTAACCATATTGCTAATCAGTTCATTCTTTTTTTTTTTTTTTTTTTTGATATCATGTTCAGCCTACAGCGCAAAATACCTAACCTTTCTAGCAGCTTTAGTTTTTGGAAACATTTCCCCCGATTTCGATTGATTAAAAAAGTTTGAGCACAGCCAATAACTTTTATTCTTCTGCATCTTCTGCAGAATAATAAATTATAAAACATATAGTTCTTTTTAATACATTTTTTCCTTTTTTATAAAGTTATTGAAAAAGGCTATAATAAAATTATAAAACATTCTTTTTTCAGAAATATAAACATTTTTTAGATTTTTAAGAGACATATTTTAGAATTACAGAAAATCAGAAAAAATATATAACAGGGGCATGGCGAGAGAAGGTTTGCCGGATTAATTCCCAAATCCCTTAACTTTCGCATATTGATTGTAAATCTTAATACATGTTATACACATATATTAGCCGCCATCAACGCGTAGATGATTCGCCTTTTTGCACAATTCGTTTTTTATGCCATTCTCTTTCTTCTCCAAGAATGTTGCCTTCGCTGACTGCTAAAGTAAATTTGATGGTTCCTAAGAATCATTTCCAAAGCGACATGTGATACTTTGCGGCACATGAAGAGTTTTGAATATCTTAAATAATAATAATAATAATAAAAATCTATATCTCTGTACATGTGTTTAAATCTACTTATGTTTGTAGCCATCTATCTATCTATCTAACTACATCTCTATATTTTTCTAATTTCTTCAAGAAAAAGTAAACATTGCCAACGTCGTAGCTCAACTTATTACAGCCGCACTATACATAGCATGACACACAACATTTTTTTTTTTTTATTATTAAATCTCATCCTTAACTGAACTCTTCCTGAACTTTCCATTGTTAGAGATTTCTAACGATTGTTGCGAGGCAGACAAACACAGAACTTCTTATTTCATTATTTTAATATATATAAAGATAGATATCTATGCATAAAATATATTGCTTTGAGGGTGAGTGACATGTTGTTCAGAAGAAAATTAGAAAATGCTGTTTCGTGATTACATTTTTAGAAGTGCAAATTTTTAATATATTACTAGTAAGTATGACTTTACTCACACTTTTGAACTCAAAAGGAAAAGTGACCCTTTACTAAATTAAATATTTTATAATATGGTAACATAATTCTTGTTTTCTCTCCCATTCTGGGAGAAGAGTTGCCAAGGCATTTTTTTTAGTCACAAGAGCGACCTGAACCTTGGAGTTAGTCGGACCATGCTTACATAATATACATATTATGTGTGTGCGTACATGTAGTTATTATCTCTTAATATAATTATGACCTCGTATCTCGTTTTTTGTTGCGCTACTGTTTAGGTAACAGTTGTGTGTGGGGGGGGGGGGGCACAGTTTATTTTCAAGGGCTCATTCAAGCTCTTAACAGATCTGTTTAGATGTCTTTTTAGCTCTGATTTGCTAATCGTTGCTTTTGAGATTCTAAAACTGGAAGGAAATAAGTACTTCGAGGCTGAAAATAAAAATAATGGAAAAAAAATTAACCGATGGCAAAATTTTGCAAATAGTAGTTGCATACACGTGTTTCGAACTTCTTTTTAACCCCAAAGCATGTATATGCAATTATTTGCAAATTGTGTGCTTTATCAACATTGTTTTGTATTATTTTTACTAATGATAATTCATACATAAATTTATAAAACCCAAAATACTGCCATAAAAAGGCCATAAAAACTGCCATAAAAAGGTGAGAATTAAAAGTGCAGGATAAATAAAACACAATCGAATTCGGCTTTTCTCATTTTTTGAGGATACCATGTGACCTCAAGTCGTTAGCAGCTCTCCATTCATGCAATTGTCGCTGTCACTTGCTAAATGACTACCGGTGAGAAGAAAGGAACTTCCTTGGGGTGGTCTCTCAGTAGGGGTCTCTTTCTGCCCACTACCCCTGCATTCGTTTAAATGGGCCGTATTCGGGCGGTCTCGGATCTAAGCTACAAAGCCGTTTTCGGGCGGCCTCGGTCTTAAGGAGTTAAAATCAAAATCATTACATTTATCATACAAAGCTACACATGGATTTTTTTTAGTTAAATGTTGAGATCTAGGAAATTAACCGACTCTTCCTTATTTGTCTGTTTTAGCAGTAGTTCATTTGGGTAAATTTCTTTATATAAATTGAGAAAATCATTGTTGTTAAAAATGATGTCATTTATGTACCTAAAAGCTTCTATACTGTTGTTTAGTGTTTATGTTGATTGATGTATTTTTCATATTTGTCAAAAATCCTAACTGAAACGTCGATTATGAGATTGTGGGAAATGTTAGTGAAAAGATTTTCAAAATCAAAAGTATTAATACTTTGAATTTGTATATACCACTGTTTAAGAAATCCAAAACTTTCTGGTTGTTCAAAATTATGAAACTTTTTTCTTCTGCAATTTTGGCTAAGATATTTTTAAGTTTTTCGAAAAAATGTAACCAGCTTGATTATTGTAGGAGTATGTTCCACTAGTAACAAAAGTTTTTTTTATCAATTATGTTGTTATTCTGAACCTCCGGAAGATTATAACAATAGCCGAATTCATCCAAAATATTTTTCTTCCATTCTATAAAGCCTTCAGTGGACCAATTGTATTTATAAACAAGTTTTAATATAACTACTGTTGATAAAGCGGCTGACAATTTTGCTTCATGTGCAATTTTTTTTATAAACATGCTACAGAAGGAATATACAAATATTAATACATACATAAAAGTCACAGAAGTTGAATCCCGTTTAAAGAAAAGAATACATGCCTTCGACAAAATTCTAAATACGTGACATCTCAATTTCGATTTTCCTTTCCTTTTTATAACTGTTAAGTTTCATAAAAGTTCTATAAAATTTCTGATTCGTTACTAGTGGAATATACTCCTACAATAATCAAGCTGGTTCCTTTTTTTTTCAAAAATCTTAAAAATATCTTAGCCAAAATTGCACGCGAAAAAAGTTTCATAATTTTGAACAACCAAAAAGTTCTGGATTTCTTAAACAGTGGTATATACAATATTCATAGTATTAATACGCTTAATTTTGAAAATCTTTTCACTAACATTCCCCACAATCTCATAATCGACGTTTCAGTTAGGATTTTTGACAAATATGAAAAATACATCAATCTAGATAAACTCTTGGATAAACATAGTTTTCTGCAGACAGATCAACGGGATCCCAATGGGTACATCTTTTTCTAGTGCTTTTGCCAATATCTTTTTGCATTATTACGAATCTATTTTTTTAATAAACAACAGCTTTTAGATATATAGATGACATCAACATTTTTAACATCAATGATTTTCACAATTTATATAAAGAAATTTACCCAAATGAACTACTGCTAAAACAGACAAATAAGGAAAAATCAGTTCATTTCCTAGATCTCAACATTCAACTAAATAAAAAAAGATCCCAGTGTAGCTTTGTATGATAAATGTAACGATTTTGATTTTAAAGTATATTCTTTAATTCATTTTCGCAGTTGTGTTAGTAAAAAAGTGTTCAAAAATATAATCATCTCACAAATTACTAGATATACAAAAATCTGCAATAATAAAACAAATCTGAAGACAAAGATTCAAAATTTAACTGCTACCTTTAACTGAGAACCAATATCCAGAGCATCTTATGAGAAAATTTCAGTTGCAAGCTTATGGAAAGAGAAGTAGTGGGTCATTTTGTTTGTTCCATGGATTTGTTTGTTACATTTTCTTTCTTTTGCTATTTTGTTCAATTGTGATTTTTTCTCTTGTAGTTTAAATTAGTTATGAAATCGTTCTAATTAACTTTCTGTAACGCTTGCACTATTTGGTTTCTAAATGTTCAATTTAATTACTTCTTGCTTATATTCTGGACTTTCAGTAACCCCTATTGCTTGTTTTGTGAGATGTTGTGGTACTGGTGATGCGTTTTTAGGCAATTTTGCCAGCAGCACTCACGAGACATCTCATGGTTTTTTTTCCCCACCCTTGGAGAGTAACTCTCTGATGAGGCCCCAGGGTATTTCGGGATTTTTTGAAATTTTTGTTTTTTCAAATTTTTGTTCTTTTTTGTTCAATTTTATGTTGCTATTAAATTTATCGTCTACCAGTATCACAGAGCTGCCTATGGCGCCTATTGAACTGAGTTATGATGTTCAATCTGATTGAATTGTCCAGATTACAAATACAGTATATGATATTGTTTCTTAATATTACTATATAAACGCTTTTAATGATGATTAATTGATTTCAAAAGTCCAAATAAGCAGTAAAAATGATTTTTTAAATCAGGATGGCAAAAAAATATGCTTCAACATAATTCTAATGGTTCAAGAACCTTATCCGTTTTTGTTCGATATTCAAACGTCGACCTATGTCGTTTCTACGTCAAACAATATTTTTGTGCTACTTGGGCCAGTGAGTTTGACATGGATGAGGCAGTGAGGAGAAAGGTCCGCGTCCCTCACTTTGGATAACCAACCAATGTCTCCTCCTAAGGCAAGAAAAATTATATTTACAGTAAAGTATATATAGTTGCGTTAATTAAAAATATTTCTTTCATTTGCATTTCATTCCAAATTTCTTTACTACTAATTGTGCTTTTAAGTTTAATGTTGGAATTGGCACTTATGACAGGTGCAGCGCTTGTACCGGGTTGCGGTGCATACATAAAAAAAATTTCTTAGAGAATATATTTTGATGCAGCGCTTACTCCCAGAAATACGGTATCTCAAAAATTTCGACTTAAATTCAGTGATCGGAAGTAGCGGATTACAAGTAGAGAAGCATTTGCTACTTTTCTCATAGTTTGTAGTTAATGCCATATTTAAAAAAAAAAAATGCTATGTAGTGAGTAGTGCAATAAAAAAAATAGTAATTAGCAGCTATTTCCAGCAACTGCTTTTAACACCAGTTTAGTAAACAAGGTCAAGCAATATTTAATATTTCTAGCCATTATGAATAATAGTCATTCAAAAGTTACTAGAATGATTTATCACTCCTTTTTTTGTCATGATGTAACCTATCTTCAAATGCAAATGTATTCTCATGATCTAAATCAATGAAATATATGCATGTTATTTCAATGAAGGGGAGCATATTTTGCTCTCTAATTTTTGATGTATACTACTTCCTAGTGGAAATTAAGGAGCTTTATGTGCTTAATTGGGTTGGTCAAAAAAATAGCTATTTTGATAAGCAACTTGTTATTGCAAAAAAAAAAAAAATCCTAACTATGGGAAAAATAATCTTACTGCTATTATATATGCGAAAGTTTGACTGTATGGATGTATGGATGGATGTTTGTTACTCTTTCACGCAAAAACTACTGAATGGATTTTGATGAAACTTTACAAAAATATAGCTTATGCATCAGAATAACACATAGGGTGGTTTTCATCCCGCTATGGGGGGGCAAAACCCCCATGGGGAGGCAATAAAACACAATTTTTGTATAAATTATCTTATATGGGGATGAAAAAATACTTGCAAATATTAACATTATGTGTCCATCGAAAGCGCTGATTTTTCTCCTAAAGATGGCACCTGTTCAAAATTTCTAAGTAGAATAAAAAACAAGTCATGAGCTTTTTAGTTCCCTGTTCGAAGGCTTTCCCCAACCCAATACAGTATTTAGTGTATCATCTCAACTCCCCATCGATAGCGACAATTGTTGTACTGTCCAACCACGGATTGCATGGAATTTTCAAACGCCCAGATAAGACGAATCTATGTGAATAAGGGGGAAAAGTAAAAATTTGATGCTCGTATTCTGCTCATTTGAATGAGACTCTGCTTCTGCAAAAGCTGACATCGGTAAAAGATAATAGATTCGTCCATTTACGGCTGTAAAACGGATGTTTGTCTTTCCATACAATTTGTGGTCAGACAATATTGTTGACTATTTTTGCTTTTCATCTGACTGTTCAAGGCTTTTCTCAAGTCAAATCTTAAAGTAAGATTTTTGTACAAGATTGGCAAATAATACATGAATTTTGCTGATTATTTTCCAGTTTAACGCAACTTTGATGCAATTATGAGGGGTTTTTTTATTATTTGAGTTCACTGGGTAGTTGATCGACCAGCAGGAATCTCGCTAAACTTTTTTGCTGAATCATTTCAATACCTAAGGCATTTGGCATTTTTTTTCAATTGTCGCTGTTTTTGAAGCTATAGACTACGTAATACTATTTCTCGGTTTTCAGCATGTAACCAAAGTATTGCCATTTCTTTAATATTTCTTTCTTTAAATCATTTGTTAACATGTAAAATAATCCGCCAACTAAATTAAGCAAATCCATAAACAGCAGAAATTTGCACACAATTTCTAAATTTTACTATTTATTTTGGAAACATTTCGGGAAGCATTTTATGGTCACCAGAAGTATCTCAGTATTTGGCAACACTATCTCTTCAATGAAAATTAGTAACACAGTTTTACAAAGTAGGTTGGGGGAACCTTATCCAAGGTATCCCAAAACGATTACCTCAAATTCGGTAACTTTTAAATCTCAATTAGGGAGTTTTCCCAGTTTCCCCGACATTTCATCCCCCCCCCCCCCCCCGATTTTCAGTTTTAATCATACCTTTTAATAGATTAAAGAAGGGAGGCAATCCGAATTGTCGGCAAAACTGGGGAAAAAACCACTTTTTGGTAACAATTTGACCTCTGCCTGTGTTTACCATTAACTTGAATCGATGGAAAAAAAACTACATCAATGTGAGTGAAGCCGCTGGTAAAAGCTAGTAAAATTAATATATTATGTCTTTAGATAACGCATAGGGGTTACAATCCTGGACCAATTTCAATTGTATGGGATTTCGTATTATTGTGTGGAGTCAATCCCGCAGGACTCTCTCAACTCTTTTAAAAATTGTATTTTAATGTCTTTTGACGTCTTGTCAGGTTAAAATTCTTATTTGGCAAAAAAAAAAAAAAACACATAAAAAAGGTTGTTTAAATTTGCCAAAATAAAATGTATACAACTATATTTATATTAATTAGCTTTAAAAATAAAAATTTTAAAAAACTACATTAAAATCAATACTAGACTTCATGACCTCTAGGTTGTGGGAATTTGAAATTGTAGATATGATATTATTATTTAAAGATTAATCACTTGTGAAATTGTCATTATTTTTTGCTGCTGTAACTATGTTTGTTTAGGAGCAGATTTTTTGTTTCTTTTACTATGTTAACTCATTTACTTTTGAATCTATTAAACAAATAAATTGATATCAATGCTGTATTTTCTATGATTCATTTTTAAATTTTAGAATTAGTTGTTTACTATATTTTCAATACTTATTATTGATTTTTTTTCCTTTTTTTTTAATTTTAGAATCCAGACTACATGAAAAATAACTTTTTTATTAGTATCGAAACAATGCACTGTCCAGATGCTGGAGATCAGTTCAACGTAAGTTTGGTTTTTCTTGGGAGCAAAATGTAGTATCAATCTCATATTTTCTCTACTTGCATAGGTGCCTATTTCATGTGGAATAAAGTTGGAGTACTACTTTTTCAATGGTTAAATAATGAATGAAATAAATTAGCTATGCTTTTTTTCGTAATTATAGTTCTGAGCTCGGGGAAGGAAGAGACAGAGAAAAAAGAAAGCAGCATATAAAAAAAATTGTAAGAAATACTCATGCATTAGTTTCAAGGTCACAAAGAACCCCTTTTTATGGAAAAAAGCTGAACTATTAGAAACTCTGTTTCAGGCTATCTTTGCAAGAATTTATTGAGAAAGGACTCTAAGGCATTATCCAGGAAAAATTTTAGAAACTGAGGTCTTTACTTTCAGGCTTTTCGTAGCAAGGTAAAGGGAGAATGGGCTCATTGTAGAAAGCATCCAAACTAAAGTCTTAAAGGCGCAATTATGATCTTTCGTGAACATTAGAGGTAGGGATTCGGAGGTCATCCTCGAAAATATTCTGAAGTTGGATTAGAACTCTTCAGCTATCTTTAGCTCTAAGCAATTTTTCAATGACTTAAAGAAGAGGAGAATATTTGAAGGTTGTTTCCAGAAAAAAATTGTCTTTGATAATGTTGAGATAGGGGCAGGTGCTCTTTGAAGAAAAAATTCAGAAACTGAAAGAAGTATTAAAACCGTAAATTTAAGCTATCTTCTGGATAATTTAGGAGAAGAGGTTGAAGGTTTCTTTCAAAAAAAAGTTTCTGAGCTGAATTCTAAGCTTGTTATGCTTTGTGTGACTCGAAAAAAAAATTCGGAGGCTCTTGCCCTAAAATTTTTTGAAATTGAAGTCTTAAATATGTTTGGTTGTTTTTATTTGAGGTAAATATAGGATCTGAAAACACTCTTTTCATCCATACGCTCACTTATTTTGCATAAAAAATGGCAACCCCCAAAATGCGTGTCTGCAGTACATGGGCGCCCATATGCAAAATTATAAGACGGAGGGGGAGCTCAGATATTTTCCCCATAGTTTCGCAGGATATTTTCCCCATGGAAACCATTTTCAGGACAGATTAGAGTTACTAAAATTTGTCGTTTTTAATAACTTATTCATTAATGGCTGGAGAAGAAATGTCTTTACATTTTTGCTAAGAAAAAAGTACTAAAAGCAAGGAAGTTCTAATTTGTAAGGGGGGGGGACTCGCGACCCCACTTGCTCCCCAATATGGGCGCCCCTGTTGCAGTAATCTATAATTTTGCAATTATACATTGTTGATTCTTACTTTACTGTTTTTATTGTGTTAAAAATGTTATAAATGAATAAATTTCTCATTTTTAATTTAAAAAACCCCATTTAATTGCCTTTCTTGCATAATTTGTATTTGTAACAACGTATTTGCAAGTGTTATTTATACGTTGCAATGGCCCTTAAACATGTCACTACTGGCTCCACTATGGGTCAAGTTGTGACATAGTTCAAGTTGCGAAAAATTTGTTTTATGCAACAAGGAACGTTAATGGCGTTAATAATTGCAGGGCTCCCAAATGATCCGCTTTTCCCGCCAAAGTTCGTTTTTTAGGGTTAAGTCCGCTTTTTACCACTTTTTAACATTTTTGTCCGATTAGTGCGCTTTCATATTGTTTTTACTTAAAAATCAGATTTTAAAAGTTTTCCATTACGTTAAAAGATACTGTACACCCAAACACGTGACCGCAGCGCCTTAACCTGACTTTCCCGTATTATTTCGCTTCAGATTGACATCATTACTCCTCCTTCAACCACTGCATCATGGAAATCCATAAAAAAGAGGTTTGGGGGAGGAGTTATGATATTGAATCGCGAGCAGGGTGCTGCGGATATTTCTCGGAATTTCAGCCTCGCTTTTGCAATAAAGAATGAACTCTCGGATCTCGATAACTCGAATATTCCTTTATCTCAAAGTTTTCATTGGATCCCGAGCTCTTGAGACTGTTGTGGAAACTTCCCATAACTCAAAACATTTTAGGCGGTCCCTTGGGACTTAGCGTTGTCGCGCGTTGACTGTAATAGTAATGCTGCTATGAACCACCCCTTTTGCGAATGAATTCTGAAGTAATGTTGTGGCGCATGCGCCATTTCTTTTACAGTCGCATATGTTTGTAAATTTTACGTTCTTGAAAAACCTTGAAAAGTTCCTGAAAAAAAGAGTATTTTCTAAGTGCTTGAAAGCCTTGAAAATGTATGAAAAGTTTCTTTATTACTTGAATTCTTTCGAAAATCATTGCAGGCAATCTAAAGCATACTTCAGATTTCTTTAATTCTTTTAAAAATATTTCATCAGTGCAATTTTCTGAACATAGGTTCGATATGCAGTATCGCAAAAAATTGGTTTCGTGTTTGAGGTTTCAACCCTTTTGCATCTTGTAAATATTTTGATGTTTTTTTACAATCGGAAGTTATTTTGACATGTGCTAACTTAGATTAGCTTATTTTTCGTTTAATTTCAATAATTAACGAAAGAATTAGTTTGGAAACCATAACAGCATTGAACTTACTCGGACTTCGCCGAAAACTGCTACTCACGTTTGAAATTTCAATCCTTTTGCATCTTGTAAATATTTTGATGTTTTTGACAGTAAGAAGTTATTTTGACATATACTACTTTAGATTAGCTTATTTTTCGCTTAATTTCAATAATTAACGAAGGAATTAGTTTGGAAACCATGTCAACATTGAACTTTTTTGGACTTCGGGGAAAACTGCTTCTCGCATTTGAAATTTCAATCCTTTTGCATCTTGTAAATATTTTTGATGTTTATGACAATAGGAAGTTATTTTGACATGTACTACTTTAGCTTATTTTTCATTTAATTTCAATAATTAACGAAGTAATTATTTTGGAAACCATGGCAACATTGAACTTACTCGTACTTCGCAGAAAATGAGTTTTAGTGTTTGAAATTTGAATCTTTTTTGCATCATGAAAATATTAAAATATTTTTCTCAATTGAATGCAGTTTTCCCAAATGCTACCTTAGATTAGCATGTTTTATGTTTAATTTAGTAGAAAATAAATAAATTTATTTATTTATGGCAAATATGCCAAAATTGAACTTGGTTCGTGAAAATTTGCTTATCTGAGCTTTCAATCGTTTTGTATCTAATAAATATTTTTATATTTTTGGCAATTTAAAGTTTTGACATGCTACATTAGATTAACTTCTTTTAATTTTTATTTAAATAACTAAAAAAATAATATTTTTTTTAATTCGAATTTCTAGTTTTGCAAACTTAATTTTAATTATTAGCTTATTTTCGGTTATTACTGTTTTTTTACGGGGGGGGGGGGGTATTAAATGTAAACAATTGAGTGCATAACATTTTAACTTAATGTTTGTATTTAGAACAAAGTTGAATTATAAAATTTTATAAAGTTGAATTTATGTACATCATTTCATTGTCATGATGCCTGCTAAAGAGGGGAATTAGTCCCCCTCCCCATAAAAATTCAAAGCACTCATGACCTTGCAATCATGGAGTTCTTTTTTTTTTTTTTTTTTCTAAGTTTTATGATTCTTAAAAATATACTTTGAATATGAAAATTGCAAAACTAAGCCTCATGTGATCTGCTTCTCTTTGTGATTAAGCATTTCAAACATTTTTAGGAAAACTTTCAATGCAGTAAATCTTTTATCAAAGTGTCTCTTGTAGAAAAAGCAGTTTGTTTTCCTATGATTTTTATATTACTTTCTGTTATTTATATGTTAGCATTAAATGAAATCTGCATGTAATATTTATAATGCGAATTTAAGGTAGTACCTTGAAAAATATTTTTTTACTCTTGAAAAGTGCTTAAATTTTTTTCTCCCTAAAGGGTATGAAACCCTGTGTTAAGATATTAAATTTAAAATTCAAATGTAAAATAATTTTATTATAAACTCAGTTGTAGCTTTGTTGAAAATCAAAACAATATTTTTTAGGTTTCAGTGTGAGTCACAAGGAAGTGCAAATTTCTCAGCAAATAGTTAGATGAAACTGATGAAGATGGGAACAAAATTAGAGACTGGGGAAAACAACAAGAGTGTAACATTTTTTGTTTGGTGTATGATAACGCTATTCAGAAGCATTACAAGGCAGGAAAACATAAAAATAATTTTTAACTAAATAAAGATGAAGCTCAGAAAGATGAAGCTCAGCTTCATCTATCTTTCAGTGAGACTACCAGCATCCCTGATTCAAGTCAAAATGTATCACTATGCCTATTTAGTTCTAAAGAGGCTGCCTTAAGTGCTGAACTAAGTGCCCCCCTCCCCCCATCCAAATATTTGTGTAAATAATATTATTCAATGGATAAAAAGATCAGTTTCACAGGCGATAAAAGAATTGTATTTCATTATTATAGTTAATTAACGAATTATCTTCACGAATTTAGCCCACCTGGCAACTAATTTGCCTTTTGGTGCTTCCCTGGGATTAATTATGAGTGATCCTCCCAAGGTCCTTTTTTTGATCCTAACTGGTCCTCTTTAGTCCCCTTTTTGATTGAAAATGGTCCGCTTTTACGCTTTTCTGAAGCTAAAATGTGTTGGGAGCCCTGTAATTGGTTTAAAAATGAATAACTCAAATTTTATTCTAATGATAATGATACACTAAATATTTTATTTCAGTTCAAATCTTATGATAATATCAAAAATGTTGAAAATGTCTCTACTAGCCCCAGTCTCCCCTAAACTAAACGTTAAAGAGTTTTTTTATTATCATTATTAGTAAGGAAAACAATGTATACTGAAAAATACTTTGAGTTTGAATGCAAAAAAAACAAAAAACAAACACTTTTTCTGTACAACATTCTTTTGTAAAAATATCATTTTAATTTAATTGAAGTACCCTATTCTCAAGAAGCATTCTGACATTTTTTCCATCTGAGGAAATCACAAGTTACATTTTGATAGTAATCTTGTTTTGAAATAGAAGTATAATTGGCTTTCCAGAAAGTTTTCAACTAATGTAAATATCTTATATATTACATTACAGCTATAATACATTATTTAAATTTTCAAAACTAGAATACTTTTGGAAACTTTGTTGCACACTCCTTTTATGCTCCAGCAATTAGAATTTGCTGATGTTTTTTTTTTAATATTATTTATTGGTATTTGTTTACAATTGTTTGTTATAGATAAAATTTTCTTTCTCTTAATAGGCCCATGAATTGCCTCCTGAAAAACTTAAACATCGTGAAGTAGTTTTTATCGACATTGCCAACGATTCAGTAGAAAGTAGAGTAAGTTGATAATTGTTACCTTTAACAGAAAACTATCATTATCTCTTCTATTTAAAAATATTTGAATGTGTAACTATTACCTCTTCTGAAAGCATTCAGAAGCTGAACACTATCAGCAAGCTTGGGACTTTTTTTCCAGAAGTTTGAATGAAGAGTATCTCAGATTTAGTACTTAATTCATTGAACTTTGCTTTTCTGGCTGCAACCATCAAAATATACAAACCACATTTATTAAGAGCTGTAACACAAAACGTTCATGAAAGATAAAAAATGAAACAAATTTTAATAATGGCTGTAAAAGAAGCAGAAGAATAATTTCTTAATAAATACTGAAAATTGGAAAACACAGCTGTCATTTTTAAGCAGATTGAGTCTAATTACATTGCTTTGATGTTTATCCAGGGTCCTTATGCATCCTTACAAGTACTTACAAGCCCTCCCTTCCATATTTAAACTTTCTAAGTGCTTGAAGTCCTTATTTAAATACTTCTTATTTTAATGCTTGTTTTTACTCACATTATTTTTAAAAAATCAGAATTTTGTTTTTGTAATACAGCACTTGCAACAAATGTCATCACACCATCTGTTGAGGGGCAAGCTGTGGTATTTTCAAAATTTTGAAACCAGAGAAGGGAGGAATTGAGACAACAGAGACTTTATGCAAATTTAACTTCAGTGAGTTACTGAAGTTAATAATAAGAGTACTGAAGTTTAATCGTCATAATTTGTATGACGATAAAAGTAAAGTATATTTAGGATTTTCTGCTTTTACTAATAAAAGTAAATATTAAAATGAAGGTAATGGTAGACAAGGATGATTTCACATGCCAACAGGGATGCTCAGTAAAACATCGTAACAATGATAAAACATTTAATTCAAAAAAATGTCCAGTGAATTATGCACTTGTTAGACATGCAACTTGCATTGGTCCATGAGTAACAGTTGTATATCCTGAAAAAACTGTAGAAAATGAAAATAACATTGATTGTCATTAAAAAAAACTTATTTTGGAAAAAATTTTAAATGAAATTTTGTTCCTCTATGCAGATTTTCTGTTAAGTACTGAAACCTGAGCTCATTTGAATTTACTTTTTTCAATCTGAGGAATGGATTCTTTTGATACTTTTTTACAAACTTATTTTAGCATAATAAGCATTGTGAAAAAGTTTGGATAAAATGGTATTGATACTATCACATGGACAAGTATTTAGTTGGTACTTTGAGAAGTACACTATATGACCAAAAGTATAGGGACACTTTCAAAAATTACCATTTTTACAGATTTTTCAAGAAATAAAAGACCAATTACTCTGTAATTTTTTCCACATAAAAAGTATACTCCAGCTGTCATTTTCCAATAAAATTAAATCTACTATTCATTTTGGGGACCAGCAACAAATTGAGGAAATAAAAAAAAGTTTTGATCATTTTTCATTGTAAATAGTTGGGAATAAGCTATAAATTTCAAAAAAAAGTTAAAAACCTATCTTTTTTTTTTTTTTTTTTTTTTTTTTTTTTTTTTTTTTTTGTATTTTTGTGAAAGTATCTCTTATACCCACGTAGATGTAATCATTTCTTTCAAATATGCAAAATTTTTGAAGGTTTTTGACTCATATAACGCAGAGTTTTCCATCAAATTTTACTTAACTTTCAGAATATTTGACAGCATATTAGAGAAACATAATAATAAAGAACTTTCTTGGGATAAAATTAGTTAAGATTTGAACTTTGTCTGGAAATTGATGTTTTAAAGTCTTTCAAAATTAAAAATTGCTGCAAAACTCTGCCGAGGAAATTTGATCCAGAAACCATGTTCTTTGTCCATTACCTTGATTTTTTAGCGAAAAAATCGAATAGCAAGTAAGAAGAATCCAGCATACTTCTTTTACTATGTGCCACATAGCTACCTTGTCTGAAGAGAGTGAGCAAAACATGGGAGAACCAGATAGATGCCTAAGTCAGGTGCGTCAGTCAATATATGCAATCAGTATTGGTTTTCCATTGTAGCTCTCATGTGTTTTGGTTGGTACATCCAAATTACCATTGATATTAATTTGAAAGGTATTGATAAAATTTTATCCGGGAACCAGGAGCCACCTTGTTGCTAATCTTCTTCTTTTTTTTTTCTTTTTTTTTTTTATCTCATAGCCTCAAGAGCCTTAGAGCATCTATAAGAAAGTTGGATTACCTTCTTTCATCATGTATCATAAATCTTTCTCTATGTGCATAATCTCAAAATGAGCAAGGGGGTAGACAGCTTTAAGAAGGCTATTGATCTTCATTGGGGACAAATAAACTAACTAGGGCCAGCCTAGCTGAGCTCAGAGTCTTGCTGGTAGTCACAGTTGTATTTGTCTATTTGTGTAAAATGTTCAGCTTAGTTGATAAATATGTTAAACACTACTTTAGTCTCTTTTTGATAATGTATTAATTGTGAGCCATTGTTTTTAATGTATGCCTGACTTTTTTTTCCTTTTACCAGGATTACAAAGAATCTGAAGATCCAACTAAGTTCAAATCTGAAAAAACAGGGAGAGGTCCTTTAGTAGGAAGTTGGCAGGTAGAACTCTTTTAACTTCTTGTTTTTGATATAGTTTGTCAATGCATGTCTGAAAAATTAAAAATAAAGATAACGAAAATGAGAGGGAACAATTGCATCCAAAACTGGATTTTTATCTTAATTCAAGTGTTCAAAAAATTTGTGTTTTTAAATTTAAAATGTTAAACTGGTTATTGATCATTTGTTTTGAACATTTGTAATTTTTATATTTTTAATCAGTATTTCTTTTCAGAAAACATGTAATCCTATAATGTGTGCCTATAAGTTAGTGACAGTAGAATTTAAATGGTTTGGGCTACAGAACAGAGTGGAATCATTTATTCAGAAGGTGAGACTGCTAATATTTCAAGTTAACCAATTCTAAGTGCTGCCCTGGTAGCACTTAGATACAATATGCACTGTTAGCGTATTCTTATACAGTGGAAAACCAATCATCCGGCATTCTCAGGACTATCTCTATCCTCGATATCTCAATTTCCTCTTTTCTGGATTGCTAATAAACGCTACTTGCCGATTGTTTATGAAACTCAAGTTACAATGATAAGTAATAGTCTATTTTAAAATAGAAAGAAAACACTTCAGAAATGCTAGCTGCTGCTATTTTGAAGGCTGTAGAAGTTTTTTCCTCTAACTGCATTTACAGCGTACATACACCCCAATCACTAAACCCTTAGTATACGCTGTTGAGTTCATCATTTCTTAAAAACAAAGTTTTTATTGAGTATACTATATACAAAAACACAAAATGCATTGCTATTACCTTCGTAGCTGCAACTAACATTCCTGCCAGTTCATCCACCGTCCAACACTTTTTCCTTATAGTCCATTCAATGAATACTCAAAACATGGGTGTAGTGTGCATAAAGAAGCGATAATTTATGACTTCAGAATATTCTTAGGGGTAGTCAGTAAGTCAACATAATAAGTCCTCACCCCTAGGGGGTGAGCTAAAGGTGGGAGGGAGGGGGGGTAAGAAATTTTTTGGTTTTTCGAGCGAATGTCGGAAACGGTGAAAGAAATGCGTTTAAAGTAAAACATCAAGCTAAATTAACTCCTACGAAACTGTTTCAACATATATTTGTCAAATTCTCAATAATTTTCCGGGTATATGTTATGAAAAATCGATGATTTTCGGAAAATTCTCTCTTTTTGTCGAACATTTACTCCTTGTGCCTCCCAGGATCAGTATTCATGAAAATTGTCAATGAGTGTTGAAGAGCTTTAAATTTCCTTCAACTTGATGTGCTATTTTGTTATATTTTATTCAACCAATCAAAAGCTACATAATTTCAAACATTCACTTTCATGGCAAAAAATGGAACACTTGCCATTCGCAAATTTTAAACTGAATCGAAAGGATCGTGCACTTCCTCTTTGCTCAATGAATTCAACAATCCTGATGGACAATAAAGAAGTATTTGTAGATTACTTCAACACAAATGATGTTAAAGGGGGGGGGGGGTGAAAGTGTGACTTTGTGACAAGAGGGAAGGAAAGAGTGAGAAGTGTGACATCAAGCATTTTTTAATACGAATATGTTTATGAAACGTAGCTTGCAAAAAAACTTTGTGACAAAGGGGAAGGGGGTCAAAAATGTTGGAAAAAAAGTGTAACATCATATATGATCAGCCCCTTACCATGAAATCTGATGGAGATTTGCAGAACTACATATATGCAGTTTGAATTAGCTCCATACCCATGGCATTGTTTAACAAAAGTGAATTGAGGAAGTGCAGAAAGCCATCATTTCCTCAGTAAGAAATTTCTTAGAAGTAATTAATAAGTAAACATACTGAAAGTTCCCGACCCTAGGGGGGGGAGTTAAAGGTGTCAAGGATGAGCCAAATTTTGTAGTTTTCTATTATATCTCGGAAACAGTAGGAAAAATGTTTCCAAACAAAAGTGATCAAGTTAACTAAATTTATTGTGAAATTGTTTTCATACATGTATGTCACATTTCCAGTGGTTTTTTAGGTATGTGTTCTTGAAAACCAAAACTTTTCGGGGAGGAAAAAGAGTTATCTCATTCTTATTGTCTCAGAGTGTCTGTACCAAGCAAGCACTCAAGGGATCTTGTGCAGTAATCATGTGACAAGGACCCTGACAGTTTTCCGTGTCTTGAAAATCCACTGGCTGACTACTTGAAGTGCAGATTCAAACCTGATACCAGAGAAATACGAAGCCTATGCCCAATCACCGCGACACCCAGCTGACACGCAGTCAAAAACTATGAAGTTCTAGAATGAACTCAATTGTGTTATTCTTATTGAAATGAATATGTGACACTATGGCATGATAATGAAAATTTTAATAATAGAAATAAGGTAAATGTAGCTGACCGGCAGCACCTTTTAGTAATTTTAGTTTTTATTACATTATTACTAATCATGTTTTGAAAGTGTTTATACTGAATATGGACTGACAGTAATTAAAAAATGAAAATATCATCTTAAAGATGACATCTTGGTTTTATTCTGAGGCGGGATCATGTCACCAGCAGTGGAAAAGTTGTTCTAAGAAATTGGGCAATTCCATGATAAGGTCAACCAGATGATCAAATTTTCAAAATTAAAATTTCTAAACAAATGAGGTGTCATTTTAAAGGTAAAGAGTTGTATAATTTGAAATGCCTGTCTAAAATTTGATCACTTCAGGTATAAATAAGTTACAGGAGGTTAAACTAAGGTCAACATCTTGAGTATTTTCAAACCATATTTGGTGACTCTCGAAGAAATTCTGTTTTTTCCAAAAAATACAGACTAATATTATGAATTGAGATGAATAACCATTTAAAGATACAATGTGTTGCTGGCGATGCTGCAAAAATGTGTCAAAATAAAATTCATTTTGATTTGTAAAAGAATTCCTCTGGGGTACATTAAGTGTTTTACATCCGACACCAAAATGCGCAGTTAATTATGCTGAGCCAATAATTTTAAAGCTACATGCATGTATTTTTGGGTACAAAGTAAGAATTTCAATCTCTTTGATGTAACCTATTTTCATTTTGTAACAAGTGAATATTTTTTACTAAAATCTAGGTGTTGGACGTAAAAAAATTTTACGTCCGACACCATTTACGTCCGATACTGTTACATTCCTTTAAACAACATATGTTTTCAACTGTGTTTCTCTATTTTTTGCCTTTAATTTCAAAGTTAAAGTGAAAACTTTATGCATAAAAAACAACTTAGTAAATTTATTGTATATACATTTAGGGTTGATAGGGGCAACTAGGACCCCTTTTGAGAAAAGGTGTGTTAAATGAACCTAATATAGTTGATTAGGATCAATTTTAGCGAATTTGCTGAAAATATAGGTGGAAAAAGAAATTAGAAACACTAAATGACTGCGTCTATGTAAAGTTGGCTAAGGAAGAACCATTATCAACATTCAACCTATATAAATCTTGATGGTTTTCTTTCAGGTAAGTTTCACAAATAACTAATCACCAGCTTTTGTAGCTGAACTATCAATTCCTTCTAAGTCATCATAGTTGTCTTGTATTTCACTAATACAAATATTTCATCAAAGTTGCTTTTGATTTTCAAATCCTCACTGTTAGGGGGGGGAACCACTTACCCCATAGTGTGGGGACGTCTTATAGCGAAATTTTACGGGGTAAGTGGGGCTCCTCCTCCAAAACAGTTTTTAATAATATTTTACTCTAAAATTCTGATTGCAGTATGCACTTTAAGTTAAACTGTACATGAATGTTTAATGATCATAAAAAAATAAATGCTAACTGGGAAACACTTAAGATAAATAAATACCTTTGTGCTGAATAGAAAAGTCAGAACAAACAACGTAAGTAGAAGCACAAATTTGTAAATTACAGCAGACACGTGTTTCGGCGTTACAGGGAACGCCTTTTTCAATGCAAAAAATAATGAGCTTATGGATGAAAAGACATCCGACAAAAGCCAAGAGCAGATAAGCATGCAGCTTAAAAGATAAAAACAGCGGATTAGCCAAACACCAATGACAAAGTTATAAACCGATCAGGAACCAATAGGAATGCAAGCAAAGGCCAGGAGCTTTCTCTTAGGTACGAACCCAGAAAGAAAGAATTCAATTGGACAAGGATTAAGCCGAAGCTTAAACAAAAAGAAAAGAAATTGTCAGTAACTGTGAACCGCAAAAAAGGAAAAGCAGAATGGAAAACACAAGAAATAAAATAAACAGAAACAAAAAATATTCGAAAAAAGGAAAAATAAAGATAAATAGAAGAAAATTGGGGGGGGGGGGGTTTACGGAACAGGGAACCCCGCTCTGCTATGCCATCTGGGGCTTCCAGAGAACGGACCTTTCGGCCGGGGCCCCCTTACCCATAAGGGAACGAGATCTAAACCACTTACGACTCTAGACACCGTGGACCCATGTACGGACCTCTGACTCCGGTGGTGCCCATTGCCTACTCACTGTTCCACTCGATAGCCATTGAGCAGATACAAATCTGCTCACACGCAAGTAAAGAGTGGTCGTTTTACATACATGGATGATACACCATCGTAAAACCCTCCCCATTTACCCGGGCTTGGGACCGGCATAGGGACGGGCCCGGTCCCCCAAAGACCAGACCGTGTCAATCAAGACAAAAAGGTAAAAATAAACAAAGGAAGATAGATAAAAATGAGTGGGAAAAAAGGGGAGTATTAAAGATATGGGAGCCAAATGTTAGAAAAATATGGAACTGAACTAAGATCGTTAACTAAGTCAGAACTGTTCCTCAAAATATGAAAGGATTCCCAAAAGTCAAGATCTGATGAATTGGGGCATTTTTGGATAATCTGATAAGAGTTAAAATCAAAAGAGTGATTCGAATCCCAACAATGTTGAGCAATACTAGACTTATTTAATTGTTGTTTTTTCACATAATTTTGATGCTCTTTCAAGCGAATTTTTAAAGCACGCCGAGTCTGTCCAATATAGGCAAGTTTACAACTACAATTAATTCTATAAATTCCACAACAATTAAGAGGGTGAATAGGATCTTTAAGAGAAGAGAATGAAAGTTTATTAATAGGAGAGAACACCACCTGGAATTGGAAACGTTTTAGAATCTTAGCAACCTGATAGCTTACAGATGGAAAGAATGGCAAAACAACCAAATTCTTTCTGATGAAGGTTCAGTTAAGAACATTAGTTTGGGATTTATTTGAAAGTTTTTTATAAATGGAATCAATCAAAGTTGGCGGAGAGTCTCTATCAATTGCCACAGCTTTAAGATAATTAAGTTCCACTTTAAGAAGTTCCGACGAAGAACAAATATTAATTGCGCGATAAACAAAAGAATTGAAAGCAGAATATTTTTGATTTGGAGGATGAGACGATAGTCTATGAGGAGGTAAAGAGACAGCAAAAGGTTTGCGATAAACAGTAGTTTCAAAACCAATTTCAGTACGAGAAACAAGTACATCAAGAAATGAAATGCAATTATTCCGTTCTTTCTCACAAGAAAACTGAATATGAGGATCAATGGAGTTTAAAATAGATAAAACCTCATCACTCTCAAACTGATTCTGGTTCATTAGAACAAAACAATCATCAACATACCGAACATAAAATTGGAACTGCAGTTTTTGGAACAGCTTAACCTCAAAATAATGCATGTAAATATCACTAAGAATGGGGCTAAGTGGGTTACCCATAGCCAGACCATCTAACATAATATAAAAATTCCCATTAAAAACAAAAGAACATTGCTTAAGACAAGTACGGGTAAGGAAAATTAAATCCTCAATTTCCGTATTGGTGAAATGAAATTCAGAAAGTCTTCTACGAAGGCATAACAATGAACCCTCGACGGGAACGTTCGTAAATAAAGAGTTAACATCAAAAGAAGCCATAAAAGAATTATTTGGAACGAAACTATGAATTTTTTTAACAAACTCAACAGAATTTTTAATAGTAAATAAATTGTGACTCCTAAGGGGAGAAAACACAGAGACTAAATATTTTGCAAGTTTGTACGAAGCCGTACCAATATTGGAAACAATCGGCCTGAAAGGAATACCAGCTTTATGCACCTTAGGTAAAGCATAAAATCTAGCACAATTAGCAATAGATGGAACAACAGAGCGTTTAACATTTGAAGGAATAGACTTAACAGACTTGACAGCAGATGCAATAGTTTTTAACTCTTTATCACTAGGATCTTTAGAAATTTCAGCATATGGCCCCGAAGAAATCAAATCATTAGTTTTATCAACATAAGATGATTTGTCAAGAACAACAATTTGGCCACCCTTGTCAGCTTTGGTAACAACCAGATCAGAATTCGAAACTAACATTGTTATGTATTTACATTTAAGAGCAATAGTTTACGTCCAATATGAACAATTTACGTCCGACACCGAAAATTTACGCCCGACACCAAGCTAAAAATATTTTTTAAATAATTTTATTCCTTATAATATGAATTGAAAACTGTGAAATATGCTTCAGTCATAAGTGTACTTTAGAATTATGCTGTTTTTAAAATTAAATTGTAAGCCAATTCACAGACTTTTAATAACTTTTAAGTGAACCATCAATTTTACTATTTGTGTGTTTACGTCCGACACCAACTCTTTAAAAATTTTTAATTTATACTTTAGGGATCTATTTTGAAAAACTAACATGATATTTTATTCAGTGGGATGTAGTAAGCATCTTGTAAATAAATTTGATCATTTTGGAATAGTTTATATTTGGTAAATGGAATTAAAACTGAGAAATTTTTCTTCATTTTTTACGTCCGACACCATAGAATTGCCCAATTGGTAATGTATTGATGTCATCGTCATCCCCTTCGTCCTGGATAAATATTTTGATACCGTTGTTGCAACTGCCCTTGCAATGCAAGCTTGTGACAGATTAGTTTAACTTGAAACAGACACTCTGAGACACTAAGAACAAGATAATTCTTTTTTTTTTCTAGAAAAGTATTGGTTTTCAAGAATGCATACCTGAAAAACTACTGGAATTTTGAGATATATGTATAAAAACAATTTCACAATAAATTTCGTTAACTTTCCCTTTTATTCGAGAACACATTTTTCCTGCTGTTTCCGAGACATAATCGAAATCCGCAAAATTTCGCTCCCTCTTCCCACTTTTAAGTGTACTTAGAGGTACGGCAGAGTTAGAGATCATTCTTGATGTTTGCTGCTACTTTGATAAATGATCTGTAACGGAATTTGTTGAGGGACTTTTCTATGGCTAGAGCACCATCCCATGAGAGTGTATATGACCCTAGCAGCCTCAATGGATTCAGGGGAAGAAGAACTGTTGATGTGTACCTCAGATATATGTTGTATGATTTTAGATTTCTGGTACATTTTGACAGCAGAATGTGTTGATCAGTTAGGGATTTGGCTATCAAGAGACCAACCAGGCGGACTTCCTCTCAAATGATAGCTACCGTAGAATTTTGCCATCTGATGATAGCTCTCTTCGCAATATCAACATCACCTAAAGCTCATAGCTTATTTGTCTCGTTTTTCATAAGCTTCATCATTAGCGGATTTCTGACTTATTATAAAAGTTGGACAGAAACCTTCTTGTTTGACTGTCGTTTCAATTTTCTAACTGACATTGATGTCCATATGGTTTATACAGTCGTCTCTTTTTGCCTAAGTTTTGTAGACTAGGTATCCTCAGTAACAAAAAATTCAAATTAAATTAAATCAATGTCATTATCAATTTTCTTAAACAGTATGTACAGTACTGACTTTCTGTACGTCTTCAGTCCACCAATTCTTACTGCATATACGTAATTTTTCTAATCTTCATCTGATTCCTTGGTAAAGGGCTGTCCACAAATAATACACATACTTTTTTCAGCATTTCTACCACCTCCCCCCTTTGTCACAAAATTCGTGTTACAAGCAAGGGCGCCCATATAGGGGGGCAAGGGGGACCTGAGCCCCCCCCCCTAGAAATTAGAGATTCCCTGCTTTTATTACTTTTTTCTTTGCAAAAATGTAAAATCATTTCTTCTCCAGCCATTAATGAATAAGTTATTACAAATGTTGAATTTTATGACTCTAATCTGTCCCGAAATCTGCTTCCATGGAGAAAATATTCTGCTAAACCATGGTTAAAATATCTAAGCCCCCCTCCCTTACAATTTTACATATTGGCGCCCATGGTTACAAGCTATTTTTTATAAACATATTTATATTAAAAAACGCTTGATGCTTAACTTCTTATTCTTTCCTTCCCCCTTGTCACAATTTCATGATCCCCCCCCCCCCCCCTTTAACATCATTTGTGTTGCAGTAATCCACAAATACTTCTTTATTGTCCATCAGGATTGTTGAATTCATTGAGCAAAGAGGAAGTGCACGATCCTTTCGAGTCAGTTTGAAATTTGTGAAAACATATACCCGCGGAAAATTATTGAAAATTTGACACATGTTGTGAAACAGTTTCGTAGGAAGTTTATTTAGCTTGATTTTTTATTTTAAATGCATTTTTAAACTGTTTCCGACATTCTCTCGAGAAACCAAAAAATGTCTTCCCCCCTCCCTCCCACCTTTAGCTCACCCCCTAGGGGTGGGGACTTATGTTGACTTACTAACTACCCCTAACAATATTCTGAAGTCAAAAATTATCGCACATTCCATGCACGCTACTATGTGTTCATTGACTGTACTATTGCTTTTGTTGCACGCAATAGTTTGCATAGTTCTGAATTTAATTTCATGGAATACAGCGACACCTATCATTTTGACTGCAAGAAGAATTTATGCAAATACATAATTTCAAATATAAATGTACAGCAAAAAAATAATTTTTTCTAGAAAGGCCAAGGAGGTGCAACACATTATTTAGCAAATGATCATAAAGTTTTGGCTCTTCAGTGTATGTAAATACTTTGATTTATTGAAATCAAGAAGGCAATTATCCCCTCCTGACAGTCCTCGTCCTAAGTATTGGGCATGTTCAAAAGTGCTTTTATTTGATACAAAAGGGAAACTTTCCTGTTTCACACATTATCTTATATAATTATATATTTTCCCCTCTCATAAAGAGATTTTCTTTGTACCTGCAATGAAACTTGTTAAATAGAAAATACTGGGAGGAAATTTTTCAATATATTTTCATTTTTCCTACAGACGGAGAGGAGAATCTTCCTTAATTTTCACCGACAAGTGTTCTGTTGGTTAGATCGATGGCATGGTATGACAATGAAAGATATTAGAGAAATTGAAGACAAAACCAAAAGAGAATTGGATGAAGTAAGATGATATTTTAATGTGTGATTTTGGATTATAATTTATACAAATTGGATAAAATTCACTTGTAGCTTTTTTTTTTTTTTTTTTTGAAATGGGAATAAATGTTCTTTCACCCTGAAGAAAAGTTGAAGGAAATCAACCTGCTTTCCTGTTTACCATCTAAAAAGTGGAAACAGAATGAATTCTAAGAATTTTCCTTTTTTTTTATGCTAAAATCAATTATTTATTTTCCGTTTTGGAACTTTAGACTATCATGCTGCGAATTTTATCTGTATCTGTTCAAAGTTTAATAATGATTTTTTTTTCTTTTTTAACTTTAAAAAGTAACTGATGCTTGATTTGTGTCATGTTTTTTCACTTAAAAGGTATTGAACAGAGTTCTTTAAAGTATTGAATATTAAAAAAAGTTTTCTTCCTCTTCTTATAAAATTAATGAATTTCAATTAGCTTGTCACTGCTTCCAGAAATTCAAAAATGTATGATTTGTTTTGTTTTGTTTTTTTCCTGCTTTATTGCAGTGGTTCATTTTTCTTTTCTTTTTTGACATTATTGGTAATTCGCCGCTAGAGGGCGCTAGAGTTGCTGGGGAGTGTTTTTGCTGCTCCTGAGATAAGTGATTTTTTACTGTAATTGTTTATTTTACTACTTTAGTTTCAGTATTTTTATTGTATTTTATCATATAATTAAGTATTCTTGTGCTTTTAAGTCTTATTTTTGATTTCCTTGCTTTCTTAAGGTGTTTTTTCTATTCTGTGTAGCTAAGCCTAAATTGTGCTGATTTCTTGTTGTTAAGCCTCAGTGCTCTGTTTAGGGTGTAATTTGTTTATTTTAATTTATTGCTTGTCTTAGGATTTAGTAATATTTGTATCTTTTACTTCCAATGCTTTCTAATTCTAATAATTAGCATTATTTCTCCAATTTTGTATTTTTGTATTGATTTTTTAAGTGTACCATTTTGAGCTAGAATGGGAGTTATATGCATAATGAAGGAGGTTAAAAGTGGTAAAGGGGACAAGTGGATTTCTTGTGACCTATGTCAGATGTTCTGCTTGTTTAAGGGGAAGGATGAGTCTGAGAAGGATTTCATTTGCACAAATTGTGTTGAACTCTCAGAAATCAGAGTTAGGATGCTTACTTTGGAGGGTGAGTTAGCATTAGGCTGTAGGCATGTAGATGGGGTAAACACTCCAGAGGGAAAGGGGGGAAGTTAGCAAAAAGGAGGTTGGCATTAGCTGTGTGTTAGATAGTGGGAATATTCCAGAATTAAAGGAGGTAGTTAGTAAAAAGGATGTGGGCATTAGCTGTGTGTTAGATAGTGGGAATATTCCAGAGGTAAAGGGGAAAGTTATTGCTGAGGCGACTGACTGGGAAACAAAGGGTATAATTTTGGGAGATTCAATGGTGCATGAGGTGGGAAACTCAATAGGCAGAGTTAGACGTAAGGTGGTTAGATGTTGTTTGCTAGGTGCTCGGGTGAGAGATGTAAATAGGGTTGCTGAAAAGAAGGGGGTATTTAATAAAGAGGATGTAGTTCCTTTGTGGGTGAGAACTAACGATGTAGGCCATAGTAACAACGATGAGTTTACAAAGGAATGGGATTCCCTGTTGAACAAAGCAACCAACTGTTCGGCAAATGTCCAAGTGGTTGGTTTGCTTCCCAGGTATGGAGTGCATAGGAGTTGGTTAAACCAACGGGCTAGGTGTATGAACCTGGTACTCAAGGAAATTTGCGTTAAGCGTAGTATCAGGTTTATTGATGTGTGGAGTAAATGTAAACGAGATTGGATTGCTAGGGATGGCCTGCATCTGAGCTCTACAGGGGTCAAAATGGTTAGTGGTTTGGTTTTAAAGGCTTCAGAATCAAAAAACTAAGTTGGAATGGGGGGCATGGTTTAAGGAGCAGAATTCGAAAGGGTACTAACTATTGGGATTTTAGTAGAAACGGAAATAGGGTGTCTAATAAGAGAAAAGATTTTGACAGTTGGGATTCAAACAATCGTGCAGCATTAAATAAAAGTAAGATGGGCTTACTTAAGGTTTTTTATACAAATGCTTGTAGTATTAGGAACAAGATGGAAGAATTGAAAAGCATAGTAATAGATGAGAGGTTGGATATTATTAGAGTTACCGAGACATGGGCTACCGAAAGTGATGATGATTTATTATCTATTGCTGGGTATAATTTGTTTAGACAAGATAGAGTAGGTAAAAAAGGTGGTGGGGTTTTATTTTATGTCAGAGACACTTTAATTTGCAATGAATTGGTAATTAATGATAAACCCAATGAGATTGATATGATTTGGCTGTAGTTGATTAGTAATAAGGGCAAAAAACTACGTTTAGAAAATATTTATAGGCCACCCCACTTAAGCCAGTGTCAAGACGAACAGATGTTTAGTATTATTACTGACATTTCTAGCAAGGGGTCAGTCATCATGATGGCAGATTTTAATTTTCCAGGAATTGATTGGAATAATTTTTACCATAGTAATAGCAGAGAAGAGGAATTTTTGAAAGTAATTGGTGACTGTTTCTTAGATCAAATTGTAACTCAGGGTACTCGACAGGACGCGATTTTGGATCTAGTTTTCTGCGACATGGAAGGCTCTGTTCAGGGGTTATGTGTAGGGGAACACATTGGAGATAGTGACCACAACAGTATTAGGTTTGGGATTAAATTTGATATGCACAAAGTAGAGAATTTTAGGTTTGTGCCTAATTTCAGAAATACTGACTTTGTGGCACTTCGGCAGAGTTTGAAAGCAGTTTTTTCTCCTGGGTTGGACAATAGCGATGTGAATCTTCAGTGGGCAGAGTTTAAGGAAAATCTAGCGAATACGGTTAGGGATCATGTTCCTTTTAGGAGAAAGGGTGTCAACACTAAAATTTGGCCAACGTGGTTCTCCAGGGAAACTAAAGACGCTCTAAATTACAAGCAAGCTGCTTTTCATAGGTTTAGAGAAACAGGTCACAGTGCAGATAGGCTCCAATATTGCAAGGCAAGGCGTAAATTTAAGTATTTGGTACGGATTCAGAAAAGAGAGTTGGAGCAAAGACTGGCAGATAACATAAACAGGAATCCCAAGAGGTTTTTTGCATACGCTAATTCGGGGAAAGTTCGAAATAGTCATATTGGACCACTGGTTGATGAGCACGGAATTTTAATTCAGGACGATAGTGATATTGCTAATGTTCTTAATACCTTTTTTTCGTTTGTTTTTAACGATAACTGTATCTCAACAATTGACACCAACAAGCAACAAGCTATAGTACAGCTTGAGGACTTTGTATTTTCCAGGGATGACGTTTTACTTCATTTGAAAAAAATTAGAGAGACTAAGGCTCCGGGGCCAGATAATATTTATCCGAAAATTTTAGTTGAATGTGCAGAGGAATTAGCAGATGAAATCGCAAACATTTTCAATGCTTCTTATAATTCGGGGACAATGCCAGAGGACTGGAAGCTGGCTAACATTACACCGCTCTTCAAGAAAGAGTCTAAAGGGAGTGCGGGAAATTATAGACCTGTGAGTCTAACTTCGGTGGTTTGCAAAATTTTTGAAACATTGATGAAAATTAAGAGTAAATTTTCTAGAGACTAATAATCTATTGACTAGTTTTCAGTATGGTTTCAGGAAAGGTAAATCTTGTGCAACTAATTTATTACATTTCTATGACAAAGTTACCATGGCTTTGGACAATAAGAAGCCTGTAGATGTTGTTTACATTGATTTTCAAAAAGCTTTCGATAAGGTACCGCATGTTGCTCTACTTAGCAAATTAGCTGATATAGGAATAGGAGGGAAAACTTTCATTTGGGTAAAAAACTGGCTGACAGGAAGGAAACAAAGAGTAGTTGTAAGGGGAAATTATTCTAATTGGAGTGAGGTCTTAAGCGGGGTTCCTCAAGGATCAGTGTTAGGGCCTGTTTTGTTCATTGTCTTTATGAACGATATTCACAAAAATATTTCTGGGAACATGAATTGTTTTGCTGATGATGTCAAAGTTATGGGGACTGTAGAAAATGAAAAACAAGCAAATCAGCTGCAAGAGGATCTAGATCATATTACCGAGTGGGCTGATAAATGGGGTATGGCTGTAAATGTTGGGAAATGTCAAGTGCTACATTTAGGGCATGGAAATAAGTGTACAAGTTATTATTTGCAAGGTTCAGTCATTAGTCAGGCAGACAAAGTTACTGATCTGGGGGTCTTAATAAGTCAGGATTTAAAGTTTAGCCAACAGTGCAGCATTGCTAGCAACAAAGCCAATAAGATGCTTGGGTTTATCAATAGATCTGTTTCAAATAAATCTAAAGAAGTTCTTCTGCCCTTATATAGAAGTTTGGTAAGACCCCATTTGGAGTATGCTGTTCAGTTTTGGTTTCCTTATCTTAAGAAAGACATTAATGTATTGGAAAGGGTTCAAAGGCGGGCTACAAGGCTAATAAGTGGACTTTCCCACTTAGATTGATTCCAGGCTTAGAATGCTAAAAATGTACAGTCTTGAGCAAAGAAGAGACCAAGGGGACATGATTCAGCTGTTTAAATTTATTAAAATGAAAGATGTTACGGGGCTAAAGTTTAGCACTGAAAACAGGACAAGGGGTCATTGTTTTAAGCTATTTAAATCTCAGACTAACATGGATATTAGGAAAAATTATTATTTTAGCAGGGTAGTGGAACCTTGGAACAGCTTACCGGAAGAGGTGGTAATGAGCAAAGGAGTAGACAATTTTAAGAGGACCATTAATCTTCACTGGGGATTGTAAATTGACTAGGACCAGTCTAGCTGGGTCCAGAGCCTGTTGCTGGTCATCACTTTTGTATTTTGTATTATTTCTAAAATGCGTCAAAAACTTTTTTATGTTAATATTATTTAGAACAACTGTATGACAAATCATTCTGATGACTGAACAAAATGCTTTGCACCTGTCATTTTTATATTTTTAATGGATTTACTGATTTTTGTTAAAGTACATCTCTAAATGTAAAACTTAAGAGTTCAATGTTAAAATTTGTATTATTACTTCAACTCTTCATAGTAACTTTGGGAGATGATAGTATTGAAAGAGTTATAATGTGTCAAAGTCAGAGTCGATGTGGTTTGTCTAAATTGGTATTTTAGCTATGCTTCTTTCCAATATTTATGATGTTTGACCTCAACACTCCAATCTGTGGATTATTGGACGAATGTACAGGAGCCAAGACGTCAATTTATATTGAGAAATTTTTTTGTATGTAGGAGCATCAATATTGACCTTTTAATTAAGACCTGCTTAAATATGCTTCTTTACATGCTCATACTGTATTGTATGCTAAAATTCTAGAAATTTGATTGTTCAAAAGAATCTACCCACCCCTTTCTTGAGTCATAAAGTCCTGATTGAAATCTCTTCAGAAAAAAAGAAAGTTGCGATTTAAAATTAAAAGTTATGGAGTTAAAACTAACACTTTTAATTGTGTAAAGCAACATTCCTTGCATTTTCCATTGAAATCTGTTTTTTCCTTCACACTACATCAAAAGTTTTTTTTTTTTTTTTTTTTTTTTTGCGGAAATGCTGTGTTGTTTATAATAAAACAGAAAATCATTCTTAAAATTTTTATATCAAATATATAATTATTGTGAACTTGCATATTTTTCCATGCTTTCCATTAAAAAATAAAACTATATGCAAGAAATATTGTATTGACTAGTCTGGAAGTGGGCATACCCCTGCTTTATTTTCATTATTATGTTAGTTATTGTTGAATTTTTTTTGTCTGTTATACTCAGTTACCTTAAAGTCAAACATGGATAGAATGCAATCCATATTGTAACTCAGTTGAATTCTGAACCATGTTCTTGCTGATGTTTTGCGAAGTTTCCAGGATTCGGAGATGTTTTGCCCCAAAACCTCTGTGAGAACATTGCACAGAATTGGCTATTATATGACATGGATAGCATTCTGTCAATTCTTATAACATTGATAGAACGCAATCCATTTTGTAACTCAGCTGAAATCTGACCAATGTTCTCTCAGATATTTTGTGAAGCTTCAAGGATTTGGAGATGTTTTACCGCAAAACATCTGCGAGAACAGGGCACAGAATTTGGCTGTGTGATACATACACATTGATACAACACATAGATGGTGTTGTATCAATTCTTATGACTCTTAACCCTAACCAATGTAATGTTGAAAATGGGGGGGGGGAGGCGCCCAGTTCCGGACCACTCTGAATGTTCCAGTTCTGATTTTCTAGCCTTAAAACTCCTTAGAAGAGTTTTTAAGCATGTTAATTAATTTTTTATTTTTCTTTCTTTCATCCAAAACTTGTATTCTAGAAGTACTCAATTTTTTAAATCTGATATCAAGGAAAAATCTTCAGATATTATTGACATTTCTAACCATTCTAATGTAATTGCCAAAACCAAAAAATATTGGCTCATTATTTAAGATTTAGTTAGTAGTTTCATCCTGTTTCTAATGTAATTTCTAATGTCTAATTTCTATTCCCTTATTTATTTGTTTCTAACGCATTTTCAAATATTTTTCAGCAACGTAACAAGGGCAATGTCCGAGGTACTCAAGGTGAGGAATGACTTCCATGGATAGCATTAATCAAGCATATCTATCTATTCCAATTCACCTATGTAAATTATGTTTCAGCCATTTCACTGTCCAAAATACAAGAAACCGAAGTAATCAGATCATTTCATTTATCCTTAATTGGTTGGATTGTATTAGATTATATTTAGTGAATTATAATACCAGAAAATTACAGCACCTGAAGATTCATCTTTAGCAAAAAGGGTGGAAATGTCTAGTCAATTATACATGTGTTAGAGCATATACAGGGCCTTTCGCCATTCGTCACCTTGGCTGACTTTGTATGTTGTAACTGTATGTAGAAGATTGGGTTCTCGACCTTTTTGTTATTCCCTTCATAGAGAGACATAAATTAATAGCATTAAAGTGAAAATTTTCGAAAAAGCAAGAATTATTACTTTAGATAAAGTATTTTACTAGCTGTTTCTAAAATAGAAGTTATTTCTAGCTTGAAATTATAACTGACCTCTGTACATGCCAATTACTAAAAGAACTCAAAGAAAATTTTGATTTTTTTTTTTTTTTTTTTTTTTTTTTAACTCATGTCTGATTGCTGAGTATATGTTCTAAGACTCAAAGGCTTGAATAATAAAGGTTGAGAATCTTTTGAGGTAGAGAATTTAGTTCGTGCATGATTGTGGTACCAAAGAATCTTTTCATAGAAATTTTAACCAAGTGTGCTCTAATTTTATGCATTTTAGAGAGAAAATTGACTTTTTATCATCAGGAATTGACTTAACAAAATTTTACTCAGAAAATTAAAAAAGAACTTCTTGCATTCTGAAAACATAAAAGTTTGCAGAGGAAACCAAACTTATTTTCAATTTCATTCAAATAAATGAGTGGACATTTTTGATTAAAGAATTAATTTAGTTATCAAACTAATTAACTTGATGATTTTTAACTTTGACTGCAATTAGTTAACCAAAATGAAAATGTTTTTTCAACATTAATTCTTTCAGTTTTACCATTTAAATAGCTGTTTCAAAATTTCGTGCTTTTTCTACCACATAATGTATCTATAAGAAATTGTTAATTTCAAAAAATTTACATATTTTTGAAACAAATTTACTGGATAAATTTACTGTTAAATGACCCTTCTATTTAAGGATCTGGGATGAAACTCTTCCGGGGATGCACCAGAATTCTTAGGGTAGATTGGGCCAGGGTGAACAAAATCTCCAGTTTTAGAAGGATTGGGAGGGGAACGACATCCCTTTTGACCATTGACCTGTTCTGCCCTAGCTCTGTGTGCAAAAAGCACTGTTCAATGATTCTGGAACCTAGGTTAGTTTCACTCCTGGGGTATTGTGGTATCAAAATTTTTCTTTGTTATTTATGGGCTATTTTGGATTTCTCTTCAGAAGGATGCATATTCCATTTTTAGAGTCTTTTATGTTTGTTGCTTTTAAAATCAAAAAACTTTTTCCCCCAACTCATTTTAATATTCTCTTGAAATTAAGCTCTATATTTCATTTTCAAGAGAGAATAATTACTTAGCAATTCAGATGCAAAATATAGAATATCTGTATTATTTGTTATTCATGTAAAGTTGTATGTAAATTAATTTAGATTTTGCAGCCGGCTCTGTAAAATGAATAACCATAAATGTCAATTTTTAGTATTGATCAACGTAACCCTTAAAATGCTTTTTATTTTAATTGAATGTTAGCATTGTGTTTTGATGAGAGACATTTTGTTTCAGCTCGCTGACTGCCAAGATGTTAGATTCATGCTGAATTGTTTATTTGTAAGTTATTTTGTGGTTACCATATTTACCCTTTATTATTTTATAATCCTAAAATTTGGGTAAAATTTTCTGTACATATATCGATAGTATTTGGTTAGTATGAATATGTAAAATATTTATTGCAAATGTTTCTAAAAGCATCTGTATATCAGCGTCGTGAAAATTATGATTGACAGCAAAAAGTGGTGAACAAGTTTTGGAAAAGATGAGTTTCTAGTCTTTTTTTTTTTTTTTTAGTTAAAGAGAGATTATATTGCTTTTTTTTTTTTTTTTTTTTTTTTTTGTAACTTTATGTTTTTCATCTGATCTAAATGCTGGTGCTTAATGACTTCAATTTTGGAACAAATTTGTTTTGCTGTTATGTTGATTTTTAATTTTCAAGCATAACAGACAATCAGATAAATCTAGCATTTCTACTTAACGTCCAATGCAGATAACATGAAATATTTTAGGTGCTGAGAAATATTAACTGAAGAAAATTTATGACTGGGAACAGTCAGACTGCTTGAAACACATTAGACACCAAAATGAAATTAGCTTCATTAAGAAAAAAAGACTTTCCGCATTATATTTCATTATGATTTTTTATTATATTTTGAAATCAGTTCGTAAAGTTATACATTGTTTTTGCGGTTTTCCTATTTTGTTTTAGTTTTGCTGTAAAAGTTATAATGCAATGATAATTTTTTCATCCTTTTTGTGAATTATTTTATTTGCTTATTAATTTATTAATATTTACTTAGCTAAAATTATGTTGATTTTGCTTAATTTTGTAGCTATTTATTTGCATGACTTTACTTAGAAAAAAGAAAATGACTGCTGCAGACACTGCCTAATTTGACTCATCTTAAAAGGAAAAAATAAATGAAACTGGGTAAATATGGTACCTTTGAAGTTCTCCAAAGATCAAGAGTAGTAATCAATTTGAAAAAGAGGCTGACTTTTATATTATTGACGCAATATAACGTTTTTCAAGCTAATTTTCAGATGATTTGTTCTCACTTCTTTTTGTTACTGTTTTAATTTAAATGTATATATTGTTTTATGTTTATATTATATTTTATATCATATGAGATGCTACATTCCAGACATTTTGTACCAGTATGTGATTCAGAGTCTTGTGATATTTGTTCAAAATATCTTTCATCCTGTTTGCTTTCATTTGTATGAATGTAATTTATGAAATCAAATTTGAAATTTTCGATTCTAAAAATGTGCATAGGATAGTTTGGAATGTAGCCTTTTGCAATTTCTTCTTTATGCTCAAATGATCTAACACTGTTGTTATCTTATTACTGTGAAATAGAAATATATATAAAATGGATGTAAATAGATAATTTATTTTATGTAAATAATTATATACTACTCTGTTCTTTCATATATGCTAGAAAAACTAATTTAATATTTAAATTTAGTCTAGTCATTTTATAAGTGTTTGCATATAGTTAACTGAGTTCCCATGCTCTCATGTTGAATGCATTGTGTGATTACCAAATTCTTCCTTATAACTAATCCTGTGATTTTTGTGCTTCTAGTGATTCTATTTCTTACGCAATTTAAATATATTTTTATAGATTCATTGCTAAGTCATTTTAGCATATCATCAAATAAAATTCTTTTGAAGTTAGTTTTTGCACCACTATTTTTTTGACGACCATTTTTTAGATATTTTAGGTCAGCAAAGTCGAATCTTATTTTTACAGTTGATGCATTTTCTTAAATTTTTAAAAGTTATGCAGTTGAAAGCAGTTCATCCGTTTCTGTGTTTCATTTAACGATTAAAATTAATAATTAATTAGACAGCTAAAACTAAAGAGCCAGATTTTTTTAATAGATTCAACCAAAAAGTAGAATATGGAAATTAAAAATTCCTCTCTTTTATTTAAAAAAAAATTTTGTTAGTAGCATTCTTCTACAAATGAGTGTCTACACTCTATTTTGCGACTAGGAATTTTATTTAAGGTCTACTTTTGCTACTCCAAATTTTGTGCATGATCCTTTTTGGAACTCAAAAAAGAACCAAAATGGACCCCTAATAGGATTCATCTTGGAGCAAAAAATATAAAATTTCCACACAGTTGGATACAACAATTCGATTTTCCATAATGCAGGAAAAATACGTACATAAAATAGAAGAAAATTATAAATATTTGGGTAAGAAAAGAAGCATCACTGACACAAGTTTTGCATATCTCAAAATGGGTGGAATAGGCAGTTGAAAAAGGTAAGAGAGGGTTTTTGAGGGGTAACGACATCTGCAATTTGCCAAATTAACTTAGGGCCTTCACTTGAACAGATGCAGTTAACAGGCAGTCAAAGTGCACTACAGTCATGATTTTTAATGTTACATCAGATTGCCGGATGGGTATTTTCAGGCTTTGCTTGTTTCATACATAAATACATGGCAGCTAACTGTAAAAGTCCCCCCTGGCAGTGGTGGATTTACAAGTTTGGGAGCTCATCACAGTTGGCTTTGGAGGTCCCTTTATCTGTCACAGAACTATGTAAAACATTTATCCTCATTTTTGTGACTCCTATGTAGGGAGCTCCTCGTGACTGACATGTGTGATATGGTAAATCCGCCACTAAAAAGCTGAAAGTCAGTAACACAACAGCCCATGTGGGTCAAGGCCTACTGTGCCTATCTCAGCTTTCATGTCACTACAAATCTACCACTACCCCTAGGAAGTTGACAATTTCTTCAACTTTTTATCAGTGACATAAGCTGTGCTAACAATTTGTTTTAATTTAAATTTTAAAAAATGACTTTTATGAATCATTTTCAAAAATCAAATATATTTTGTTAGAGAGTTTAGACAATCATCATTGGATCAGCAGCTCTGTTTTTGTTGATATTTCATTGAATTTTTGCTATCATTAAGAGCTATGTTAGGTGCAAGTATTCACCCTTCCAATTCTACCAAAAAAATAATAGATTCATAAGTAAAATATTTCTTAGTTACAAGAGTGCAGTTCACTATGAAGAATCCTGATATAACTATATCAGGTTGTAGCACACACAGAAAGATATATACTTCCTATTAGCAAAAACTGAAAAGACAAATCTTGAGGTTTAATACTACATAACAGCTTTTTTAATAAAACGTTCCATAGTTTTCTTGATTTTCAAACTTATTACTGAGCTAAGATACTTGTGTTTTTCATAATATGTCTATAGTATAAATCTACAATTTACAGCCCCCTAAAACTTGAAGATTTTAATAGTGTTGCAATGAAATGTTTTGTGGCATTTTCCTCTCCAATATTTTGCAAGTATACTTTTACAATAAACTTGCACTCACACATTATTTCATCACGCAATTAATAAACATAATACAAAAATTTATCTTTTATGACCTTAAAACTTGGCATAAGTACATAATAGATTCATGATTAGTCGATCTACAGTCATTTTTTAATTCTACACCCTTATTAATATTTACAGAATTCAAATGATGTATGGGAACTCTCTTAAAATATTTAAAGGATAAAATATACACCAAAGATATATGAATATTGTTTCAAGTGTTCTTTATGAATGCAGGTGTTTTGAGGCAATTTCATTGATTTATGGTGCCTGGTTATTTCATTGAACATGTGGTACTCATTTGTATATTGCTGTAATAAATGTGAATAGTTGAGGAATTAGTGCATGCATCTCATTTCTAGAGCACCAAATAATAGGTCAGATCTGATTGTGATATTATGACAGTTTACTATATCTCTCACTATTGAAGCTATTTATTAATTCTGTGTTTCAGTACAAAGAAATAGTTTTGTTTTCAATTTGTATTTTTAATTCAAATTTTAATAACTTATCATTGTGTTGCAAATATATATACTATTCAATAATTTATGTTGACAAGTTTAATCTTAAATCATTTATTTATTTATTTATTTCTTACCTGTGCTGCAATCATTCAGAAGTATTACTGTAAAATTATACTGCAGATTGTTAAAGGTATAATTTGTTTAAAAGAAAACTCAGAAGAATGTTCTCACTGTCATTAAATTCTTTGCATGGTTTTAATACATTTTTTAAAATTTTAATTAGTGCTAATGTTAGAAACCATGTTGTTGTTCATCAATATTTCTTTCATAATTAAACTTTTGTGATTAAAAATAGTTTTGTTATAAACATCTTCGATCAAAAGAAAGAAAAATGTCTGCTTCTAAGCAAAAGTCACTGAGTGCAAAGCTTATTTTTTGTGACACAGTTCATTTCAACTTTTAAAGCCTAATGAAACTTACATTACAGATGTTACTGTTCAACATTGTAAGGGTTACTATAACTCCTATAGCACTTTTATTTAAATAAGCATAATATATCATGAAATCACTATTTCTTAGTAATACTAATCAATTGCAAATGTGTGAGTGTGTTATGGTCAATGACTTTTGCTTAAATACCTGTGATATAATATCTGTGCAGAAATATTATTCATAAAACTTTTCCAGTTACATTTTAAATTTTTTTTTTACAAATGAATTTGAACCAAAATGTTAAATTTAAGTCTCAAATATAGTTGTGTAAATTATTTTTTTCATACATTGTTAATTTGAGAATAGACGAGTGAAAGGCAAATGGGTTTTTGTGCATACTTGCCAGCTTTTTCTGAATATTTCAGATGGTATGTCTTCTCCTGTGGCTTTTCAATTTAATAAAAGTATTTTTTTATGATTTCACAGTCGATGCCCAAAAATTCTGTAGAACCATGAAAAATGCATTGAAAAGCAATATATTTATATTTGGAAAGTCAAAGGTTTTTTGCAATTGAATTGAAAGATCAATATAAAAATTAAGTTCAATTTTCAATTAAATGTGATTTTTTTCAAATGATTAAAACGTATTGCTTCGAATTCTCCTTTTTTTAAAAAAACTAATGTGATATATTTTATTTAAGAGTACAAATATTATTGGTGTACAATCTTTCAATTGCAGTTTCATTGCCAATGTTATTCTTGCCTGGTTTTTTAGCTATTGTACCTAGATATTTTTCTCGGTGAAGTTTTGACATGATCTACTATTTGTTATGTTTTTCGTAACTGCTCAGTTGTATGAGAGGCTCGCTTGCATTTGAAAAATCGATGAGTAAAATGTGTTTTAATTTCTATTATGATTCTGTGTATGATCCGGTGCTTAAAAAGTCATTCTGTTTAGAAAGTTTTTAGTGGTCATAATTATTGTAAATAAGGTTTAAGCCCAAAAACGAAACATATAGAAATTGCAACTTTTAGGTAAATGTTATAAATTACAACATTCACTACACAATAATTAGAGGTAATTTCCATCGTAATTAGACTAAATAGTTATTAAGGAATAGGAATTAGTTCTATTTTTATCGTAAGAGAAAAATTTCATTCAACAATTTTCTATATTTTTTACAAAAATTAGTAAGAAACGAATTTCTGTGTAGATGTTTTGGTTATATGCATTCAAAATTTTATTTGTAAAAGTTGTTTTTAATTTTAAAAAATGTTTTAAAAGTTATAAACATTTTTAACTTAAAATGTATGGTCTGTTTTTTTTAAATATGTTTATCAGTTATGGCTAAAGAATAAAAGTTTATGAGAATTTAGTAGAAAATCTAGTCCTAAACTAGCCTTAATATATCTAGTCCATAATGAATTAACTTTACTTGTGATTTTTTATAAGCTATAATCCAAAAAAAAAAGGTTTTGCAGGTCCTGTGTTCATAATTAATATGAACTTATTTATGTTCTGTTTTGACATTGCCTATTTGCCAGTAATGGCTTGTCAGAAAACTTGCGGTTTCGTTTAAGAAAATTAAATATCAACTTGGCAGAATTCTGTATTAGACAAATTTGATTTTATCTTTAATTTGTGAATTTTATGAAACTATTTTACCACTTTGATGTTGCTGATTATTAAATCATGAGTGCAATAAAATTTTATTAATGTATTCTTCATTTTGGTTTTTGTATCCAAGGTTATGGTATATATTTTTCACAATACTTTAAAAGCCTCAGAAGTAGCACAAGCATAAATTTTGGACTTTTCAATTTTTAAGTTTTGTATTTGTTTTCGGGGTCTTTAGGAGAAATTTAATTTCATTGAAAGTAATAAATCTAAGAAATGTGTTTTTTCATGTTTTGCCTAGACAATAAAAGTTAATGGGAAAAAAGTTGTGATAGTTTGTAAAACTATGAAAAATCATTTCTCATAGTTTTGCATTTACTGTTTTTAGTTGAAAATAAAACATTAAAAAAAAATCATTAAAGAAAGTACTGTATTCTCAAAAAAATTCCCCTTAAAATTTGAATATACACTTCATCTTTAATTACCCCTGAATCAATTTTACAAAGTTTTTCGTGAGGTTCATTCATAGTATGTAAATAGGTATGGGCGATATATCATCTATTGTCATGACATCTATATCTGTGCATGCAGGTATTTTGGTGGCAAAAGCGGTAAGTGATAATTGGTTAAAATTTCATGAGTAGGACCTGTATAACAGCTAGTTGTGAATCTCCCTTTTTGGTTGCAATTGGTTCTCTACTCGTCTTTTTTATTTATTTATGATTTTGTTTTTTTTTTTTGGTGAAAAATTAATTTGCATTTCTAGTCATTTTTGTGTTATGATTTTTTTTCTCTAAGGCATCAGTTAATCCATCTCGGCTAAATTGAGAGTTTCGTACCACATTTATAATCGCAAGTTTTCTGCATTCAACTTAAGTGGTTTTTTTTTTTTTTTTTAAATAAGAATGATGCCCATACATGGAGGTAATGTGTTGTTTACAACATTTTTTTTTATTGCGTAACAAATGTTAAGTAACTAAGTAGTGATGTAATTGAAAGGTAGTATAATTTTAATTTTCTATGACAAAAAGGGAGAGGATCCCATAGTTAATTATTGGTATTGACTCCAATGAGGACCTGTTCTTTTTTTTTTACCCCAGAAAAAGCAATTTTCGTACCCTAAACAAGCATTTGAATTTTCTTCTAGTTTCTTTAAAATCTTCCTACTGTACCGTGTAATGAATAATGTTCTCATACTTCTATTTTTAAAGAATAAAAACTTTGAATGCTAACAATGTAGCACAAATAAACTTTTCCTTTCATTTCATTTATCTTAACAAAATAAAACTGAAACAGTAACGCTAATTCCAGATAGTTGTAATATGATGATTGCAATTAATATTTAAGTTTCTGCTTTTATCACTTTATCTGGAGTTTATTTTTACCAACTGAATTCCAAACGTTGTGTGCATCTGAAGCTTTTAGCACAATTTATGTGTTAATGCTGTGGAAAGTTAGGCAATACAAAAGATTAAAATAAAATTTATTTGATAATGTTTGTGAAAAATTAACTTATAATTCATGATTCTGTTATACAGTTGAAATTTCTAATTTAATTTGTCTTTATTTCATGTATTACCCAACAAGTAGAAGATTTCAGTGTTCAATCATCCAGTTAACCTGAAATCGTAATATTCCAAAGAAATGTAAATTGATCATTGTTGAAACTATTTTTAATAGATGAAATATATATTAATGGTGTTTTGCTTTTGCTTCCTTAATTTTCAAACATCATACTTTTTAATAAATAAGTCTTTGAAATAATTATTGCATTTTTGTTACGTAATGAAATAGTGATCATTATCTTGCAGAAAAAATCCTATTTAGTAACATTGAAAATTGAAATTTATTGTTTGCCCCCCCCCCCCCACAATGTTTCTTTAATTACATAAAACTGACTTCATGCTGTCAATCATTGTCAGTCATTATAAACTAAACCTTTTTGAAGAACTACAAGTGTTGACAATTGTTTTTTGTTAATAGTAAATTGTTCTAAGATAAACATTGGCAAAATATAACAGATTTAACTTATGTTTCATGTGTTTTCTTTTGAAAAATCATATTACATATCAGGGCAAGGGCGCCCATATGTAAAATTTTAAGGGGGGCTCAGATATTTTCCCCATGGTTTAGTAGGATATTAGAGTTATTAAAATTCGACATTTTTAATAACTTATTCATTAATTACCAGAGAAGTATTTTTACATTTTTGCAAAGAAAAAATACTAAAAGCAAGGAAGTTCTAATTTCAAAGGGGGGGGGGGCTTGTGCACCCCCTTCCCATATGGGCGCCCTTGTATCGGGGCCGTAACCAGGCTTTTGTTTCAGGGTGTGTTTCAGAAATCTTGATGATTGGTCAAATTTAATTTCAGTTGTATATTTTATTGGTTTGTATTACAATAGATTATCTAAATGAGGGGGTGCTGCATTAAGGGCCTTAACATAAGCAAATGTAAAAGATGACATATGGTCTGGTGGGGGAAGTGGTCAATGGGTTAAAATGGTCATAAATCAAATAAAGAGCTATATATTCGAAATAAATGAAAGAATGGGGGTAATTTTTTTAATTTTAGATTTTAACAATTAGGAACTACATTCTGAATCCAAAATTTTGAAACTGACAGTATTTTATTTCGTGAAAAAAAATTGTTTTGTGTGCACATGAAACATTTTAAAACCTGAACACCTCTTTTAACTTCTTAGTAGAATTTTGTTTACTAAAATTTTTAGCAGATTGGTTTTGCAGGCAGCTTCTTGGATGTATCTAGAACACCTCAGCATAAACAGCCAAGCTGGATTTTTTTTAATTTTTATTTTCGAGCAACTTAAGTAAGATGGGGTAAAGTGGTCATAGGTTTAGCTTAACATTCATCTAAAATCATTAAATCTTCACTTATAAGGCAGATATCAGTTAAATAATTAGTTTACTAACCATTTACTGTTTTTAAGGTAAACTGAGCTATATGCAACTGAGTTTAAAATTGATATAACATATCAATTGAATTAAAGCAAGATTAATCCTATAATATTTAGGGGAGAAAATCATAGCAGTTTTTCTGCAACTACAGCTTTCTATTTATTCTAGTAGAATAATTTATGCCGCCACCCCCCTTTCCCTCTTCAAAAAATCATCTGTTAAATATCAGTAAAAAGTAGAAACTTAGAAAATGAAATATTTCGCATACATTCAATAAATAGATAAAGCTTGATCATTTTCCCCCCATTAAGTACTATTTTTTCAGAACTCTGAGTGTAATATTTTCTTATGTAATTTAGGTAGTTTAGACATTATTCAGACGGTATCTTTAAAAAATTTCTGAAGAAATAAAACATTACAAATTATCACTCCTTTCCTAATGATATTGATGAAATCCAGGAGTGAAATATGATTAAAATTCTTGATGAACCAACTTTTGAACACAGTTGATGATCAAAAATGTATTTAAATGAAGTTAATTTCTTCGAAAGAACTAGGTGTGTTGAGCATTAAAAAAATTACGGTTATTTATGGTGGTTTAAGATCAATTTTTTTGAACTCTGACCACTTTACCCCCACCCCAGGTCATTATCGCACATGAAAAAGGAAATGCCATTCGGCTATTTTAATAATTTTTTCTTCCGAAAATTCAGTGCATAGTGTTCTTTATTAATGTAATGTAAAATAACGACAAAAAAATCTGAAGTTTAAAAAGAAATTCCTGTATTTATTATTTACCTAAGCCTGTATTTTATCACCATGACCACTTTGCCCCACCAGCCCCTATCTATTAAAATGGAGAGAGAAAAAAATCCGATGTGTACGTTACATAGCTTCACCCCTGTTAAATATTGGATGTCTTTTTAATAACTCAAAAGAATAGATGCGTATACTCGTATATAAGCGCATTGAAAGTAATATTTCTCAAATTCTTGTTTTTGTGACACAAAATAAGTTAAGCATCGAATTTCGCACTTTCTATTTTAAAGAATTTTGATAGTATTGTTAACGTCAGGTATTCAAAACCTGAAGGAAAGCGTTGTGTTGTTTTATAAGAAACTAGCAAAAATACCCGGCGTTGTTTGGTTCAGTAATAATTATGAGAAACAATGGATACTTGAACTTGTTTTAAGTGAAGGAATTTAGAACATACCTTTTTCACGTGATTAAAAATCGAGCTTCTTCCTTACTCATAAAACTAAAATAGCAATAAGTATAAAGAGCAAAATAGTATTCATTTAGAAAAGAAAGCACGACATTTAAGCATATACAAATTTGAAGAATTTCCGAAATAGGAAATTGAACTTAACATGTTTAAAAAGATTTATCTATTAATACTTTTTTTTTTTTTTTTTTAACATGGAGTCTAAAACCTACTCTGCATGTCTATTGAAGTACGAACTGTTTTAAAAACATGTAGTCGCCCGTTTCAATCGCCCCGGCAAATTTCAATTATTGTGGGTTCTTGGTACGATTTAAAACGTTGCCAAATTTGCGGGAATCGGAGGGGGAACATTATCCAAGGTTTGGGATACCTTGGATAATGCTCTCTCTCCTTACTTTGTAAAACGGTATGTTACTAATTTTCGTCGAAGAGATATTGTCGCCAGATGCTTAGACACTTTTGGTCACCATAAAATGGCACGAAACAGTTTCAACCGAAATGTTTCCAAAATAAGTAGTAAAATTTGACGATTGCTTGAAGTTGTGCAAAAAGAAAAATTAATGGAAGTTTTGTGCTGTGTGTTTATGGATTTACTTAATTTAGTTGATGGATTATTTTACATATTAAAAAAAGTTTTCGATTCCTTTAACGGCGATATTTTGTTCACATGGTGAAAGCTGAGATACATTATTACGAAGTCTTTGGCTTCAAAAACAGCGACAGTTAAAAAAAACTGCCAAATACATCAGCTACTGAAATCTTTCTGCAAAAATTTTGACGAGATTTCTACTGGAATATAATCAGCCAAATCAATTTGCCAATCTTGTGGAAAAACGTTTCTTTGAGATTTAACTTGAAAAATGCCTCGGGGGGGGGGGGAGTCAGACGAAACGCAAAAATATTCAACAATTCTAAATATCAACTGGGAGTTGAGTTGATGAAAGCCTTCGAACATGGAACTAAAATGCTTATAACTCGTTATTTTATACAACCTAGAACTGTGTAACAGATGCCATCTTCAGCAGAAAAATTAGTGCTTTCGATGACGTAACGTTAACACGGTTAAGTATTTTTTCATCCCCTTATTGGGACATTTATGCAAAAATTGGGATTTAATTAGAATAAAAAAGGAACTATCAATCTGATTTTTTTCGAACTGGTCTATAAACCTTCCCAGTACTAAAAAGTACAAACGGTAAAAGTTTCAGCCAAATCTGCCGAGTAGTTTCTGAGATCTTAGGGAACACACACACCTACGCATTTACCAACATCAAATTATATATATACTAGCAGTACTCACAGTGACGCCCGTGCTAAGAATTTAAAGGAAGTCCATTGAATGAAAAAATTCCACACACCCTCCCCCCTGAAGTAGAATAATTATTTTTCAAAAAAAAAAAAAAAACTTTTAAAGTCTCTTTGGAATTTAAAACTATTCGCCAAAACATTTAAAAATATTTACAGTACGTAGCTTTAAAACCCAAAATAATCGTCCAACTGTGTAGTTCATCGCTTAACGCGACAAGCAACCACGCTACCTTAACCCTGTTCTTAAGCGAATGAAGCGGTTTTTTATCTGCAATTTGAAATGTTTCAACAAATAACCTAAAAAAGACATCAAATAATATCTTTCAAATGTAAAATAATTCCGCAACTCTATTGTTTGTCGCCAAGCGACCACGCTACCGTAACCCAGCTCTTAGCGAGCGGAGCGAACTCCAATTGTTTAGCTATCCCATCTGTCTAACGAAAAAAGAAAAAAAATCCCCGGGGAAAATCGTCGTAAAAAAATCGTATAATTTATTCGGTTAAAAACAAATTAAAAGTTTCTTTGTAATTAAAAAACAATTGGCCAAAACATTGAATTACATTTACAGTTGCTTTAACACTTAAAATAATCCTCCAACTATTGTTATCGCCTAGCTTGCCAACTGACCATACTACCGAAACACAGCCTTTTTGCGAGTGAAGCGGATGTTTTTTTTTTTTTTTTTTTTTGAGCAATCACGATTGCTTATTGATTTCATTTCACCGTCCTTGATGTTGTGGTTCCTTTTGCAGCTTGGACCAGGGACACCAGCACCACCGGCCTCTGCAGGCGCGTCTCCGAGCACTGCCTCCTGGAATCCGTTTCTTCTGGTCGATGGCGTCCGTGTCCTACACACACACGCTCATACACACAAGCCTTTACACACATACACACACGCCTGCGTGCATACACAGTGGTCTACACACACAACAACCCTACACATGCACGCACGCGCGCCTACACATACAAACACGCCTGCACACACACACAACTATACACACGTAACCGCCCAGGAGGCTTGGGGGACAGGAGCTGTTTCTAGAAACAATAGCCCCCAATGAGTAGGGCCCTGTCGCAACTCGTGATTGCGAAAAATATAATTTGAATTCAAAATTTCAGAGTTCAAGTTAATTTTTTTTTTCCAATTATGAATATTGTGCCAAATAAACAAAAATTGCATTAACAGTAGCTTTCAAAAGCGGAAAATTTCGCAAATCTAGTGTTTATCGCCAAACTCGCCAAGTGACTCCGCTGCTCTACCCAGCTGCTCAGCGAGTGATGCGAACTCCGATCGATTAGCAATCCGATCAAAGAAAAAAAAAGTTCCTTTAACAAAAGGAATCCTCCCTCTCCCCTCTGATGAAAAAATTCTCAATTTCTTTTACTAAAATGCGTAAACACCCTTTAAATACCAAAAAACAATTATTTCCAATTTAAATATTTTGCCAAATAAACGAAAAATACATCAAAATTACATTAACAGTAGCTTTTAAATTGTAAAATAACCCCGCAACTCAATTGTTTATCGGCAAACTCGCCAAGCTACCACGTTAAAGTAACCCACCCAATAAGCGAGCGAAGCAAACTTTCAACTGATTAGCGATCCAAAAATTTTTACCGAAAATGTTTAAACGAAAATTACCCAACAGAAAAACAACGTAATTAAAAAACATAGTACATCTAGGACGAAACGGAAATCCTGCATCCCGTACCCCGTAAAATGTAATAAAATTTAAAGATATGTTTACATCGTCGTAATGTTTGCTCCGTCTTTTCTAATTTCTGTTTTAATGGAACGTTCGCTATTATTTATGACTCGATATATTCATTTAGCAAATTTTACATGTTAATGGATCGTTTAAAATCTATTTGGTGAATTACTGGGGTTTTTCATTTGGCAGACATCTTTACTTTAAATGGCTTGATTTAATTATTTGGAAAATTATTGTTCATTTTATTAGTTTTGTTTCAAGTTTGGTTTTTGTTCAAAAAAAAAGTACAGTGACAAAATAATGAATGGTTTCGCAAAATAAGTAGTTTGCACGTAGGTTTAATCAAACATGCTAACAATAAGCCAAACAAAACCAATCGCTAAGATTAATAATGTGCCTTAAAGTACCCATAACGAAAAAAAACGTGTCTCCGATATAAATAATAAAGGTAACAGTTTTCATAGAAAGTCATAAGAGAAATATTCCTCGATATCACCATTAAAACAAAACATGTCATTCACCTTTTAAAATAACGTTAACAAAACCAGTAAGAGTCAGATTTTTTAAAGTCTACGCATCCATTAAAATCGTACATGAAAACATCGACTTGCGAAAACGAAAACTCCCTTCGTATAAGCCCGTTATAAATAAGCCCGTTACGTATAAGCCCTTCAACAGGGAATATACACTCATGTTTGTGAAAATTGCAACATGAAGGACTCATTGAAAAGGAATAAAATTTATTGCACATATACTCATAGTGCTTCAAATAAACGATCAAAACAACTGGCGTAAATTAATATCGAATGTAGCTATGCCACCGGGTGTTTTGCTTGAATTTGTGTCAGACGGCCTGTATGACGTCATCAATCCAAGATGGCGGCTTTAATGAGTTTTTGCAATTATGAGTTAATTTTTGGGTATTTTGTGATAATTTTCTGGTGAATTTACTAGATTAATATTCTATTCATCTTCTTATTATAAATTAAAAACAAAATATTTAATTTTTTTGTTTATTAACTCATTTAAAAAAAATTCTGATAAATCTTCTTTTTTTACTTTGGCTCTCAGAATTAGCTATTTTAAAAGTACCTCGGTGAACTTTCACAGTTAAAAATACTTTTAATTTTCAGGCTAAGATCACTAAACATTAGTTTGTTTAATTGTTATAATCGTTTGACAGAATTCTAATAACCTGCATACCCCCTGACCCCCTAAACTCTTTGACCGGATATGAATATCGTACATTGGGGGTGCTCTTAAGGAATTTGTAGGGAGAGTAAAAGAGAAAACTTCTTCTGCATAGAGAAAGTATTGTTTCTCGGTTCGTTGGTGAATAGTCTTCAAATCTTCAAGTACGGTTATTTTTTCCTTAACTTATCACTGCTATTTTATTCACGATGTCTTCTCTCCCAGAAACTCATTTACAAGTTTTTTTGCCTCCATCTTCGAAAAAAGCAAAGCTACAAATTAAATATAAACTATGTATTTTTTGTCAGATTAAGAAGAAGTGATCATTAGTTAAACCCATTGGTTATGATAAAGTGTTAGAATGTATCAAGAAGAGAGTAGAATGGAATAACAAAGAGTATATACATTACTTACTTAACAATTAACGATGTAGAAGAATTGAAAAATGAAAACCGCATCATGGCATGCAGGATGCTAAGAGAAGTGCACTCATAAAGCAAGCATGGACAGAAGTAAGAGATTTCACGAAATGGATAAGAATAAACTATATTGTCCTACTTCCATTTATCAAGACAATGTTGTAGGCTACACACAACGAGATCCAAAATTGTCGTTGGTGACAAAAATAAGTGGGTTTTCTGCCTTGGAAAAGGCGGTGTAAGAAAACCATTTGTGGTTTTCTTACATTTAAAATCTCGTTCAAGAAGAAATAGATGACGCTATATTTAGTAATCTAAAAATTGTAAATGTGTCGCAACGCGTATCTTTAAAGGAAACTGCAGATATTACCCTATCTAATGCAGAAGATTATTTTATATAGACATTGGAAAAAACATGAGAACTATCTTTGAAGCTGCAAACATTTTACGCGAAGCAGTTTCATCTGATCAGAAATGGACATTTACAGGATCTTTTTAACAGAATCAGATAGTTGATGCCGTTCCAATCGAAGTTGATCAGTTTTTTAAATGGTGCTGCAACGGAAAATTCGAACTTAATTCTGTTTCTGAGGTGCAGGACAATATCGTGCTGAATAAAGCTAAAAGACTGTCACGCATATTCATGTATAAAATACTGTCTCCGTACCAAGCTTCGGAAGAAACTGTTCATCCACACGTCCGAGTATGTACTCTGTTACCCAAAGCAAATATATAATTGATTTTTTACATAAACTAGGTGTTTCCATTGATTATGCTCAAGTTCTATGTTTGGAAACATAGATAGCAAATGGGTTAATAAGGCGCATGGATGATAGTGACGGGATGTATATTCTTCCTGATTTGAAAAAGGCAAGATTTTTATTTTATGCTGCAGATAACATTGATTTTCTTGAAGACACATCTTATGGGAAGGGTACTTTGCATGGCATTGTAATGGTACTTTATCAACAGAAAAAAGACTCGGATAGACAAATTTTCTTACCATACCTTCAACATCCCGTTCCCTTTCGACATTACCTCAGTCCCTGACTGAAATAACGTCCTATAAATTTGCAAAGATAAGTAAGCTCAAATGTCAGCATATGGGGAAGCATTAAAAGATAAGAAAACACAAAGAGAGATATTAAAGGCATTATGACAGCATTAGGACCAGAAAAAACTCAAAGGAATATCAGGACTCCATGCTCTATCAGGATGTGATACAACAGGTTCACTTACTAAGAAGGGAAACCATCTTTTTGAAAAATTTATAAGACGGCAGACAAAAATACTCTTGATATTCTGAGTCAACCGAAGAATTTATGCAAATAATAAAGTTGCTATTGAAGGATTTATTTGCTCCTTGTATATGCCGGTGACTAAGATTTCAGATATTGGAGAACTTCGTTGGTTCATCTTTTCCCAGCAGTAGGCTCAAAATGAAATTTTGCCTCCTACAAGAGCATCTTTGTCCCCATATATTTTACACTGTAAAAACGATTCAGAATCGTTCCTGGAAAATAATAGGCAGCTGATGTGCCCAATTTCAACCAGTAACATAGCTTACAAAAAAACCAGGAAAGTTTTCCGATAAAAGTCAGTAACCTTTTCTTAAATATTGGGAAAACTCCTCTGTTTTTAAAGCCAGTCGTGAACCTTCCAGACAAATTAAATAGATTTAATGTGTTTGATTAGAACCTTCCTGATTTTCTAAGAAAGCTCCAAAGCATTAGAGCAACCATGGCCAAAGCTACACGAAAATTGCAAGCAAGAACCAAGAATACTCCTTAGCAGCATTTCTCGCGGCGTGAAGCTGCAGCTATCCAGTGACACATTTGCTTCCATTGGGAGCTTAGTCAGTCTGGACGAACCGTAATCAAGCTAAAGCCGGTACAATTAATAAACACGCTCAGTCAATCTTTAAACTTGCAGCAAAAAATATCTTTCACGCCAGTGAGAAGTCTGCATTCGGGCATCTTTTAGCAAGTCAGGAAACTTTATTGCGAAGATACTTGATTTTACTGGGTAATAGGTGGAAACCTCTGGAATCCCGAAACGTTCCACGGAAATAACCAGTAACGTTTCAGAATTTTTTTACAGTGTAAGAGCGCATTATCAGGTATTGGAGTGGCGTCTTGCTGACCAGCAGCACCAGAATTTACCATCACCGTTAGACTTCGGATGGGAAAAGAAAGACTACTTCTATGCTTCAGTTATGTGTACTTCCTTGTGCACCTGAATCCATCTTGAAATTAGTTTGATGCAGCTGCGTAAAGGGCAAATGCATTGTTTCATGTAAATGCAAATCTTAAAAATTGCATGCACTGAACTTAGTATGTGTGGAGGTGATGAGGACTTATGTGAAAAGCACAGCCAATAAAGCGATATTGATGACACTTTAAGACTTGTTTGTTTACTTTTAAATCTATATTTTTGAATTAAAATCAGAGTTTAAATAATTTATTCATTACTTAGAGCACAAAAAATGTAAATAATAAAATTGTCATTGCTTCCGATATTACGTAACGGAAGTTGTAAAGTTCTTCTACATAAAAGAAAAAAAAATGCTTCTTATAACCCCAAAAACACGTGTATGCAAATAATTTCACAGGTTTTTTGGAATAATAAATTTGATTTTTATCGTAAAAGCTTTCTAAAATATTTTTAACTGCTATTGTTTACTAAAAAAGTTCATAAAATCTGTATCGAAAATCAATAATGACAAAATAAATAATTTATTTTATACAGACAATTTGTTTTTAAATTTGAAATATAATAGTATTAAAATATTAAATCTATATATATATAAATGGAGTTTGGTAAATTTGTTCCCTAAGATCTCAGAAACTACCCGGCAGATTTGGTTGAAACTTTCACCGTTTGTTCAGTTTGGTATTGGGAAGGTTTATAGACTAGTTCGAAAAAAATCCGATTGATAGTTCCTTTTTTATTCTAATTTGTCCAAATTTTCGCACAAATGCCCCAATATGGGGGTAGAAAAAAACGGGCACATATTAACATTATGTGTCTATCGAAAGCGCTAATTTTTCTGCTGAAGATAGCATCTGTTCGAAGTTTCTAAGTGGTATAAAAAACGAGTAATGAGCTTTTTTGTTCCCTGTTCGAAGGCTTTCATCAATCCAATTCATTATTTAGTGTATCATCTCAACTCCCAGTCCATAGCTATAGAATTGTTGTATTGTTGAATATTTTTTTGTTTCGTCTGACTTTTTGAGGCTTTTCTCAAGTCAAATCTTAAAGTAACGTTTTTCCACAAGATTGGCTAAAAATTAATAGATTTGGCTGATCATTTTCCATTTAAATGGAACTTAAATGTAATTAATGGTTTTTTTATTATTATTTATGCCGATTGGACACTTATTCACTATCCGATCAATCAGCAGAAATATCGCGAAAATTTTTGCAGAAAGCTTCAGTAGCTGATGCATTTGGTAGTTTTTCCAACTGTCGCTGTTTTTGAAGCCAAAGGCTAGGTAATAATGTTTCTCAGCTTACACCATTAAACAAAATATCGCCAATCGAAGAATCTTTTTTAAAAACTTTTTTTACTGTGTAAAATAATCCAGCAACTAAATAAGGCAAATCCATAAAGAGCAAAATAACTTCCATAAATTTTTATTTTTGCACAATTTCAAACAATCGCCAAATTTTCCTACTTATTTTGGAAACATTTCGGTTGAAACCGTGTAGCGCCATTTTATTTTGACCAAAAGTACTCTGCATCTGGCGACAATATTTGTATAATAAAAATTAGTAAGAGGGGGGAGTATTATCGAAGGTGTCCCAAAATGATTCTCGCAAATTTGGTAACATTTTAAACCGCACCAAGTGCCCACAATAAATGAAATTTCCCAAAAAAACTAAAGCAAGTGTAAGGGGAACACGGGCGGCTACATTTTTTAAAACAGTTCGTACATCAATAGCCATACAGAGAAGGTTTTAGATGTAAAAAAAGTACTAACAGATAAATCTTTTTAAACATGTAAAGTTTAATTTCATATTTCGGAAATTCTTCAAATTTGTATACGCTTAAACGTCGTGCTTTCGTTTCTAAATGAATACTATTTTGTTCTTTATACTTACTGCTATTTTAGTTTTATGAGTAAGGAAGAAGCTCGATTTTTAATCACGTCAAAAAGGTTTGTTTTAAATTCTTTCGCGTAAAACAGAAAACAAGGGCAAGTAACGATTGTTTCTCATAACTATTACAGACCCAGGCAACGCCGGGTATTTTTGCTAGTATATAATAAAAGTTGAAAACATTTCATAATATGCCTTAAAAATGAGTCAAAACCGAAAATTTTCATCAATATCTAGTGCAGCCGCCATCTTGGATTAATGACGTCACACAGGCCGTCTGACGCAAATTCAAGCAAAACACCCGGTGAGGCATAGTTATATAGGCCATAAGGAATGCATTAGACTTGGTCTCACAATTTCCTTACGAAATTTCCCACGGAGGGTCTTTTACCCTAAGCATGCAACTGGACTAATAGCCTCATCATCTAAAGCAGGGTTTCAGATATCAATAGAAAATTTTTAGACTATGTGCAGCTGCTCTTATTGGAATTGGGGATAAATAATTCTTTTACTGATTGAAGACCTGGGAAATGATTTATACAATGGTTTTCCTTAATGGAACCCTTCAGTCGCTCATAGGATTAGTGAAAACCTCACATTGTCCCGTTCAAAAGTAACCACAGAAAGCCTAGGGAACTGGTGCAATACCGTTTACGACTATTTAAAAGATAACAATCACCTTGGCACTTTAGAAAATACAAATTGAATTTTTAATTGCAAAAAAACTGCATTTTTTCTCAACCCAAAGGGATCCCGAGTGCTTGCAATGAAAAGTGACAGTGATTAAGTTCAGTATGCCCCAGGGTTGGGGATTAGAAAATTCGGATTCAGGGTGGATGACAAGCAAGACGTAGCTTGAATTTTTGGGCAATGTATTTCAGCCATGGCTAAAAATGCAAAGGCTGAATTCAGTTGAGCTGAATTGAACGAATTGCTTATTGTTTTCATTTGACCTTTGAATGACGTTCCTACGATTTTACCCCCCCCCCCCGCCTTCCTCTGCAGCAACACCGTCGCCGGCCCCTCCCGATGCTGCTCCTCTAGCGAACAGTCTTCAGGTTGCGTCCATATCCTACACATACACAGACATGCATACATACACAAAAGCATGCCTACACACATAAATGCCTACACACTGTCGCATATATATTCACATACACACATGCCTACATCCACACACACACGCCTACATACAGACACTCACACACACACACACACACGCCTACACAAACACACGCTCGTGATTGCGAAAAACATAACTTAAAATTTAAAATGCCAAAAATTCTTTTTTTTTATGAAGAAAATTTTCTAGTTCCGTATAGGTACTTAATTAGTGTTCATTTGAATTTAAAGACTTTTGTATCAGAAATAAAGAACGTTTGCAAATTTTTAAGAGAAAAATGGAATTTTGTCTATTATTCATCCTGTCTGTTACTCATCATCCTTTTAGCCTGTCTGTTACTGGGTATCATCAGATTTTTCGGTGTCTGTTACTAGGGTTCGGAGCTCTCTTCAAAATTCAGCGAATAAAAATAGAATTGACTAATTCAGAGGGTCCAACCCAAACGCAGCAGCCAAACGTTAGATGAGATGTTGTTGCATGGCAGAAAAATAGTTTTAAAAGTCTAAATACATTTAAAGGGTCAGAAAATTGAGTTAACCTGAGAGCGATGTCTTAAGCATGTCTGTTACTGGTGCTGTTGGGAACCGATCAAAAAAACTCTTACTCGGGATCGATATTCCTGAAACTCAACCAAGAACTCATGTGCAATTTAAACGCAGTACTTTAATACACATTAATAAAACATTTGCAGGTAAAAACCATCTATATTTACGACATACATAATGAACTTGCTAAAACTGAACTAAAATCTTTGTTCCATCAATTTTATAAGGAAAAATCGTCTGTTTCCAAATGCAGAGATAAAAGGTTAAACACGGCCAAGGCCTTACACGATTACTAATATAATATCACTAGTACATAAATTATTTGCAGTCCATTTTCTACATCCTCCCACCTTGAGTTAGGAGACTTCTCAACTCAACACTCATGTTATAAATCAAGTCTTTCTGGTTTTTTGATGTCTCTTCCGTACCGAGTTTTCACAGTGCGTGGAATGGACTCGACAGGGCTCACCGTTCGTCCTTGGGATACTTCAGAACAAAATACTGGCCTTTTTTGCACTTTAGCTTGATTATCCTCAGCTATTCCATTCGTGATCTCAAGTGGATACAACCGTTGAATCGGCCTCAATATTTCTCCACAGGCTGTTTTAAGTTTCACGAGTCTCGTAATTCCTTCTTTTCCAGGAATAATTCCTATCACCCTTCCCAGGGGCCAATTGATGCGTTTTTGATTGTCACTGCCAATGAGAACGACATCTCCAACAGATATTGCTGACCGTTTCTGTTGTTTAGGTCTTTGAATTAAAGATCCTAAATATTCAGATCTGAATCTTTTCCTAAGACCTTTCTGAAGTGCAAGTCGATATTTTATTCTTTTATTAAGGCGTTTGTGATCTGCAGCATCACAATCTGGCATTCCAGTTTCCTTTATATCTTGAAGGAATAGTGATGGAGACAGAGGAACAAACTCTGACTCCTGTTCCGAAACGTATGTCAGTGGTCTTGAATTGATAGTGGACTCACAGTCGCAAAGAACCGTGCTCATTTCTTCATACGTCAAGCAAGCACGACCTATCATTCTCTTCAATACATTTTTCATAACTCGAACTAAACGCTCCCACCAACCTCCCCACCAGGAGGCGGTTGGAGGATTGAATTTCCACTGAATTCGATTAACAGATCCGTCCTCGATGATTCTATTCCAGTCCAGGGTTTTGAACAAATTATATGCACCGACAAAATTGGTGCCGTTGTCACAATAGATTACTGTGCATCTCCCTCTTCTAGCCACAAATCGACGCAGAGCCAACAAAAAGGTATCAGTCGAAATATCGGACACAAGTTCAAAATGCACGGCTCTATATACCGCACAGGTAAAAAGACAAACCCAAACCTTTTTTCCATCTTTCAAATATAATGGGCCGGCCAGGTCTATCCCAACTACTTCAAACACGGCAGAATCTCGTATACGGTCTTTGGTTATGGGAGCTACATCTGCATCTAAACTTTTCTCAGAATGCCTCTTGCACGTAGCACATTTTGAAACGATTGATCTCACAGTCTTTCTTCCATTTAATATCCAGAAATGTTCTCTCAGAAGATTAAGTAACATTTGCGTTCCCACATGTCCATACCTTTTATGAAAAGAAAATATTAAAAGTTTCACCACCTGATGCTGCGAAGGGAGAATCATAGGTCTTGTAAAGGTATGACTGTCTTCTCGATAGATGATTTTTGTGTTTAATCTAATGATATCATCTTCATCTTTATACACCTTTAGTGTTTTCAGCTTTTCATCCTTCTCGTCTAAGAATGTTTCTCTTTGAATAATCTTTATTACTCTCTTCTCAGCTTCAGAAAATTCCTCTGCATCAAGACTTCCTTGTTTTCTTAGTTCTTTTGTTTTTCTGCAATTTCCCACAAATCTCAATATGCAGCCTATCATACGTATAATTTTTTCGTACTTTGAAAAGTAATGATAGTACCAGCCAGCATTTACATAGTTGTTCTGAGCTGTCAAACAGGTAATTGTGGATGACACAACAGTTTTCTTCTTTTCCTTAAGGATTTCATCCTCATTCGCAACAAACTCTGCGGAAGGCCATTTCTCAGCACATAAATACAGCCAATCAGGTCCCTCCCACCATCTTGATTGTATCATTTTCTTAGCAGAGCAACCTCTGCTCGGAAGATCAGCCGGGTTTAAAGCTCCGGGTACATGTCGCCAATTCTCCTTGGAAGTCAGAGTTCTAATTTCGGAGACACGATTCTGAACAAAGGTTCCCCACGCCTCTTGTCTTTTGATCCAAGAAAGTACAGTAGTAGAGTCCGTCCAAAAGTAAACTTCTTCATGTGGAATCTCACACATAATTGTAGAAGCAAGGCGAGAAGCAATTGTGGCTGCTAACAATTCTAGTCTAGCGATAGTGTTTTTTTTCTTTCCAGATGGGGATACTCTTGATTTAGCGCTTAACAACTGTACCTTGACACATTCACTCGTTTCGACACGAAAAAACGCTACTGCTGCATAGGCATACATGTTTGCATCGCAAAAAAAATGTAGAGAGTACTTTTCGCTGTCATCACCAATTTTCAAATATCGGGGAATTTGAGCTTTTTCCAAATAAAAAATATTTCTAATCCACTTCAAAAATTCTGCTTTAGTTCCGGGGTCAACTTCCTCTTCCCAATTCAACTTCATTTCCCAAGTTTTCTGCAATAACAGTTTTGGGAACAATGCTACAGGGCAGGTAGCACCAATGGGATCGAAAATCCGATGAGCAGCAGAAAGTATAACTTTCTTCGTAACTTTTTCTACACAAAGTTCTTTCAAACTATTCATGTTGATACCTAACGTATCTGCATCTTTATCCCACTGCATTCCCAATACATTTGTACTGGGAGTGATTTCTTTAGTAGAATTTGTGTATTCCCAGCCTCTTAGGTCGAATTTTCTTTCAGCCATCGCCTTAGTTGCAACTTCAATGAAAAGCTTTAATTCTTGTTCACTTGACACACTTGTCACGCAGTTATCCACATAAAAACTTTTCATCAGTAATTCAATCATATTCTCTGGATATTTCTCATCTCCACGGTTCAAAACACTTTGCAAATGATGCATAATCACAATTCCAAGTAAAAAAGGACTGCTCGATACACCGAATACTAAGCGACAATGACGAAAGCGTTTTAGTTGGCCGTTTTCTCCAATCCACAAAAACCGCAAAAAATCTTTATCAGAATCGAAAAGACAAATTTGTAAAAAAGCCTTGCGAATGTCCGATATAACTCCGATTTTCTCCAAGCGAAAGCGAAACAAAATGTTTGGAATCAATTCAATTAGATTAATTCCACTCTCTAAACAGTCTTTGAGGCTTGGAGCACCTTTTTGTATTGCCGAAGCATCAAAAACGGGACGTATTTTGGTGTGCTATTCTCCTTGAAAACCGGTCGATGAGGCAAATAATGTGCTGAGCGTTGAATTTCATCTTCTGGTACTTCTTCTATAACATTTTCTGCTAACCATTCTTTCAGCACGTTTTCGTATGACTCAAACAGTCCCTCGGATTTAAGACTCCTCACAATTTTCTGCAGTCTTTTCTCAGAGAGCTCAAAATTATCAGGAAGTGGTAGATGACCCTCAATCCAAGGTAAACTAACTAAAAATCTATCATTCTCAATCTTAACTGTGTCTAAGAAATGTTGCTTAGCTGCCTCCTGTAATTCAATCGCTGTCTTCTTTTCTGCGGGATCAGTGATGCCCAGTGAGTCAAGAGTCCACAAATCGGAAATGCAAGAACTAGTTGTCAGCATTGAAGAAATTAAAAAACTTGCACTCTCATTATTTGAACGACCAATGACTATCCAACCCAATTTTGTTTCGATTGCAGTAAGTCCACTCTTTAGTTGAAGGTGGTTCCCCGTGATCAACTTTCCCGCAATATCTGCGCCAATGAGAATTTCAATCGGACCTTCCCTATCTTCTGCCAGCTGAATGCCATGGTCTCTAAGTTCTTTTAAATGTGGCCCTCGCTTGCTAGCTAATATTGTGTTGCAAATCACTGCTTGTCCAAGCCCTTCAAAATGACAACTGTACTCTTCCGTCCAGCTGGACAAGTATATCGTGAACATATCATGTCCGCAGGTTGATGTATTAGATCCACCGAACAATGCATGTTGTAGATATTCCCTACGTTTGGAACTGTATTTCATTTCTTCAGCGGTTGTATTGAGGATATATGTTCTTTGAGATCCAGAGTCGATAACTGCACGAGCTGTACGCCTAATATTTTCTCCTCTTACCAACACGGTCAAGGTCTGCAAAAAAACATTGGAAGATTTGGACAAGTTGGCCAGAGCCTCATCGTGCTGTATCACTGGTTCTTTCATTTCATTATTTTTAAGAGTCGAAGAATTATGCTCCTGTGAAAAAGTTCGGCATAAAAATAAATGGTGTTTTTTTCCACACAGTTGGCATTTCAATTTTGAATGGCACGTTTTCACTCCATGTCCATCTCTCAAACATAGAAAACAACAACGTTTATTTTCAACAGCACCTTGTCTTTCTTGCAAAGTCAAATTAGCAGCCTTCTTGCAGTTCCAAGATTTATGTTCCTCAGTACAAAATATGCATAATTTCTTATTTATATTCGATGTCAAAAGTTCTGTTGCTGATGACATTCTGGGTTGAAATTTCTTTTCATTACTTTCTTTGCGGTTATTAAAATGATTTGTCTTTTTACACGACTCAAAACCTCTGGTGGCAATCAAAATTCTTTCTTCTCCTTCCACTTCATCTTGCAGAAACTCAAGAAGGCAATCTAGGTCATTTGTGGAAGTTATTTTAGTCATATTTTCTTCCGATGAATCCCCTTTCACTCGTCGATGTGCAGTTCTAAAGCGCTCCCATGCTTTTAAAGTCTCATCCGGAAGAGCTGATTCCACTAGAGGGTAAAGCATTGCAGCATATTTATCTTTCGTAACTCCTAAAGTCTCTAGAACTCTCAGTTTGGTTTCTAACTGATCGTACAGTTGTCGGAGTGAAATATTTTGTGACTTATTTTTTAATAACACAATAGATAGCAGATCCCGCACATAAACTTCGATGAGAAGCTCCTTTTTTCCGTAACGTAATTGTAGCTGTTTTACCGCCTTTTCATAGTTTTCGCCGCCAGGAGGGAAACTTTTAATCAGTTCATCAGCGGCTGAACCTTTCACCATGGCTTGAGCTAAATATGCATATTTGTCATGATTATCAAGGTTAGCGTCCTTGTCAATTTTTTGGAATTGTCCACAGAAGCACAACCAGTTCTTGATATTTCCATCAGAAGTGGGTAAATTAATTTTCGGGTAGTGCAAAAAATTATTATGTACAGTACTTGCAGCTCCGATATCAGTAGACAACTCAGAATGTGCTCACCTAACTCATTTTCCAAAATCCTCCACTTATCAATACAGCCTTCTGATGCATCGATTTCTTCTTCAATAATTTTCTCTGTCTCTTGGGAAGCAAATAAAAGTTCCCTAAATTCATATTCACTCGCCAACATTAGCTTCGCTTTATCTTCTATAGCTTTTAATTTCGAAATTTTATCTTCGGAAGATAACTCCGCTTTAGTTTTATAAAAGTAAAAGTCATTGCTGGCAATCATAAACAGTCTCCTATATTGTTTTCGAGAAGCTTTTACTTTCTCCATTACAAAATATTAACAAGCTCAATAATTATATAACTCACTCGTATCGCAATATAGATGGTCCTGTCGCGGACGCCAGATGTTGGGAACCGATCAAAAAAACGGTATAACTTTGATATACCCCCCCCCCCCCCCCCAAAAAAAAAAAATTACGCGCCAAATCTGGCACTCCCTATGGACCATTTAGGGTTGCTGTTTCTTATTTTGGTGTTGCCAATTTAGGTTTATTCAGCTTTTAGGTTTTTGCTGTTGCCAAATTTAGTATTTTCTTGTATTTTGTACTATTTTTTGAGTTTTTTTTTTTTTTTTAAAGTTTTGTGGCAACAATTTTTAGATTTCATATGTGTTTTAACGCCATTTCTTTGTGAAGTGATCAAGCAGATTTCTGATTTACTGTATTTTGTTGCAAATCTGGTTGTATTTTCCAATTATATATTTTTTTCTATTAATTATTTTTATTTTTCAGCTTTCAGTATGCCTACTAAATGTAGTGTTGTTGAAAAGTTTCAGGGAATTTTGAGCCATAAAACAGGTATTTTGCTTGGCGAGAAAAAAAGTCGCCAAATTTCTGATTTTGGGGGGGTATATCAAAGTAGTTCCAAAAAAACTCTTACTCGGGATCGATATTCCTGAAACTCAATCAAGAACTCATGTGCAATTTAAACGCAGCACTTTAGGAACTACTTTGATATACCCCCCCCAAATCGGAAATTTGGCGACTTTTTTTGTTTTTGTTGACACAAAACTTTGTTGCCACAAAAATTGTTGCCACAAAACTTTTAAAAAAAACTCAAAAAATGGTACAAAATACATGAAAATACTAAATTTGGCAACAGTAAAAACCTTAAAGCTGAAAAACCTAAATTGGCAACACCAAAATAAGGAACAGCAACCCTAAAAAGTCCGTAGGGAATGCCAGATTTGGCGCGTAATTTTTGGGGGTGTATATCAAAGTTATACCGCACTTTAATACACATTAATAAAACATTTGCAGGTAAAAACCATCTATATTTACGACGTACATAATGAACTTGCTAAAACTGAACTAAAATCTTTGTTCCATCAATTTTATAAGGAAAAATCGTCTGTTTCCAAATGCAGAGATAAAAGGTTAAACACGGCCAAGGCCTTACACGATTACTAATATAATATCACTAGTACATAAATTATTTGCAGTCCATTTTCTACAGGTGCCATTACCCTATGTGAAAATACTTTCTCAAATTGTGACTGACGTATAAATTATTTTTCTGCTTTTTCTACAAGATTATCAAACTTTTATTATTGCAACATCTCACACAAGTACATAGGTTGAGACTATTTTTACCGTTATTATCATGCTAACTACAAATTGGTTTGCAAATAACTAAAGCCTACTGCTGCAAGTAATAGCATTTAGCTCTATCCAGCCTACAGCTAAGAAAGCTCAAAATCAATTACAAAATGTCTGCTTGATTACTGTGGAGTAATCTCTCTGAGGTGATAAATTTCAACGAGTATGAATGTATGAATGTAAAGACATATTTATTTGACAAAAAACTTTTCGGCCAGATGACTTGAAATCCATAATTTCACATCTTTCTGCATCGAAAAGGGGATTCCTTGCAACTCCAAAACATGTGTCGGCAATTTGTTTTGCCAATTTGTGTTTTTTCATTTCTTATATTTGTAACAGAGCCGTATTCAAGGGGTGGTTTTTCAGGGTTCAAACCCCCTCTGAATTTTTTTTGAAACTATTCCAAACTAGTATCTTGTGGCCATCACGAAACTTTCTTCTATATTTTTCTTTTTTTTTCTGATCCCTCCCCATGCTTGATGAGGAAGAAATATTCCCAACAAAAACAAAATTTCACATGAAAAAACTTGACGACCATCCCAATGTCTGAATTATTGCAAAAGCAAAGCAAAGAGCGAAAAATGAAAGTTATTTTAAAAGCCTTGCTTAAATTAATTACAAATATTTTATTTATCAACAAACATAAAATGGCAACAGTTAAAAATTTTAAATCATTGAGATAATATTTCCGATCATTTCCATACAATTAAAATCACGAGAAATACGCAGACGACAATCTATTACGATTTATCTTTCTTATTGTTGCATTAATAAAGCTATTTTTATTCGCAAAAAAAAAAAAAAAAAATCAACACCTCTTGGAGCGATTGGCGTCCAAATTGAAATAAAGCCTGTTTACATATGGATTCACATATATTCCAAATTTCAACCAGAACGTAGCATTACTTCTTGAGATAGGGCACTCACAATGGAAAAAAAGAACGGGTGATTGCGCTACCCCCCTTTTTAGCTGTTGACACCAAAATAAAATCAGCTCTTATACCCACTAAGGGCTACTTGCCGATAAATTTTTCTTTCATTCCGTTCATTATTTCTTGAGATACAGCAGTCATAATTCACGACAAAAAACGTTCTATAGCTCAACCCCCGTTTGAGTTATTGACACCAAAATTGAATTAGCACCTGTTCCTGTTAATGGCAACATATTGGACCAAATTTTGTTTGATTCCGCCAGTTACTTCCTGAGGAATAGCAAGCACGCGTAACTCAAAAAACGTCCCATTGCTCCACCCCCCTTGGAGAGATTCGCGCCAAAAACCAATGGGCACAAGTTCACATAGCGGCACATATGTGTACCAAATTTCGTTCGATTTCATGCGGTAGTTTTTGCTGTAGAGCAGCCACAAAAAACTGGTCACACACGGACGTGACACACACACATACACACACACAGACAGACAGACATTTTCCAAAAATAGTCGAAATGGACTCAGCACACCTCAAAACGTTCGAATCCGTCAAAATTCGAAATTCGAAAATTTGCACGAATCCAATACTTTCTTCTATATATTAGATATAGAAGAAAGTAAAAATGCTTTTCACTACGCAGTTCAACTTGATTAATATGAAATGCCGAAAATCCACGAATTTGTTCGTATTACTACCGTGCTAAGCACAAAAGTCGTATCTGCACTTTTTAGGAAAATTGAGTTACGGTCACTAGGTGGTTCTCTGTCACTAGTTTTACCTTATTACAATGCTTAATGGTCGTATGTCATTGGGAAATAATTTTTTTTTAATCTAAAAAAGTTGCATCTGAATGTGGGGGGGGGGGGGTGCACGTCCTTAAGGGGAGGTCCAACGGCCCAAGAAATTGAGAAAAATATTGAAAAGAACTAGCACTAAGACTTATTAAAGTTACAAATAATTCGTCTCTGGCCTCTGGAGAGAATTTATAGATCCGGGCCTGATTAAACGTGATTCTTATTAAGAAAGTTAAATTGAATTTTTTTGCTCCAAAATTATTATTACTAATTTCAATTTTATTTCAAAAACGAAATTATTATTAAAGAATTAAACAATCCCTGCAGTATTTATTTTTATTGCAGTTATTGGAGAGCATAATCTGTATATGGGGCATTCCACGGTATTTTGGACATTATGTAGAGTCCGTAACGTGACCTTTTTTTGCCATAACTTTTTAATTTACCGTTTGATTTGCAAATTATTTTAATTTGAGCTGGTGTGTTGGTAGGAAAAGATCAAAATAAAATAATATGATAATCAAACAGTAAATTAAAAAGTTATAGCAAAAAAGGTCACGTTACGGACTCTACATAAATGTCAAAAATACCTTGGAATGCCCCATATATAAAACTAGCAGTACCCGCATGGCTATGCCCGTGCTAAGAATTTAAAGGAAGTCCGTTGAATAAAAAAAAAATCCATCCCTCCTCCCACTGATGAGAAAGGATCATTTTTCTTTAACTAAACTGCGTACACACTTTTTCAAAAAAAAAAAACCCTATTAAATTTTTTCGGAATAAAAAACTAGTTGGCAAAACATTAAATTAGATTTACTGTTGCTTTAAAACATAAAATAATCCTCCAACTGTATAGTTCATCACTTAACGTGCCAAGCAACCGCGCTACTATAACCCTGTCTTTTAGCGAGTAAAGCAGTTTTTTTTTCCTTTCTGCAATTTAAAATATTTCGCCAAATGCATAAGAAAGAAATCAAATAGCTTCTTCTTCTTCATCAGCACAACAGCCTGGTGCAGGCCAAGGCTTTCTCCGTCTGCTTCCTCCAGGCGGTACGACACGTTCAAATAGCTTCTTACAAATTTAAAATAATTCCGCAACTCTATTGTCTCGACCACGCTGCTGTAACCCAGCTGTTAGCAAGCGAAGCGAACTCCGACTTATTAGCTATCCCATCCGTCTAACTAAAAAAAAAATCCCCGTGCGGGACATTCGAAAATCATCGTCAGAAAAAAGAAAATTAAAAAGTAGCATATTTCATTCGGTTAAAATCAAATTAAACGTTTCTTTGGATTTCAAAGCAATTCGCCAAAACGTTAAATTTCGCATACAGTTGCCTTAAAACTTAAAATAATCATCCAATAACTGTATCGCCTAACTTGCCAAGCGACCACGCTACCGGAACCCAATCCTTTTGCGAGTGAAGCAGTTTTTTGAGCAATCACGATTGCTTATTGTTCTCACTTGACTGTTTTTGACGTTACGCTGATTTTATTTTCCCGCCAGCACCCTCTGCAGCATCACCGTCTACTGGCCGCCTCACGATGCGGCTCCTCTTGCGAAAACAGTGTCCAGGTTGCGTCCATATCCTACACACACACGCATACATACACACATCTACACACGCACACACCTACACATACACACACTCATGCCCGCACACAGACACAAACACACATGCCTACATACACACACACGAACGCCTACACACCCACATGATCGCCTACACGCACACGCGCGTACACAACACTCACTCACACACATGCATACATACACTCACACGCACACGCACCCACACACATGCGCATACACACGCTCGTGATTGCGAAAAACATAATTTGAATTCAAGATGCCAAAAGTTCAAATTAATATAATTTTTTAATTTTTTTTCACTTAAAAATATTTCGTCAAAATACAAAAAGAGGCATGAAATTACATTCACAGCAGCTTTTAAAAGTAAATATGGTTCCGCAAATCTATTGAGTATCGCCAAACTCGCCATGTATGTGACACCGCTATCGTAAACCAGCTGATTAGCGAGTGATACGAACTACGATCGATTAGCGATCCGATCAAAGGAAAAAAAAACATTAATTGATTAAAAGGAATCCTTCCTCCCCTCTCTGACGTAAAATAATTTTCTTTTTCTAAAATGCGTAATCATCCATTAAAATCGTACATGAAAAAGGCAGTGGTGCCCACCAGGGGGTTCATGGCGCAGACTACGGCATTAAAAATTTTAAGAGGGTTGATTTTACAGATTTATTTGGGGGGGGGGGGAGGGAGCTCTTGCTCTAGGGGGGGGGTACTTTCCAGCATGTGGCGGGGAGGGGGAGGGTGCCATCACCCCATGGGAATAGGCAACTCTGCGGAAGGGCAGTTAAAATTGACGTAAGTTTCAATTACATTGTGTAAAAAGAGAAGCTTTAAAAAAGAACCAACTGGAGTCCCAGAAACTTATGCCAAAACTAAATAGTAAGGACTTTCAAGCTATTTTAAGATGAACATTTTTAATTTTGAAAATTAATGATTATCATAAACGTTCTTGTAAATAAATGTTTAATACTTGTACAACCTTAAGTTATTATATATATATATATATATATATATATTTGTAATTTTCTTTTTCAGTTTTTTTTTTTTATGAAAATAGACTTTTTCCCTTAATACGGGTTTTTCAAACTCAATCCGGAGGCAAAAATGAACTCCTAATTGAATGAAATTTTATAAATAACCTTAAAACGTCATTTGGCACCTTTTTCTTGCCCTGCCCGATATAAATCGGATTTTTTTTTTTTTTTTTTTTTTTTTTTTTTTTTTTTTTTTTTTTTTTTTTTTACCATAGGACGATGACCCACCCTAACGCACAGCCAAAACTACTGAGGCTAGAAAGCTGAAAATTGGAACATAGGTTAATCTTATAACGTAAGCGCGTGCTAAGAAAAGGATTTTCAGAAATTTCAATTTTAAGTGAAACGGGATGGGGAACGTTCCGCACTCATATGCAAAATTCTCAAGAACGGGCTCGAGTTCAAGGTCGAACCAGGTATTAAAAATTCTAAATTTTACGGGGGTTACGAATATTCCAGCCTCATCCACGTAGGATGCTAATTAACGCAGGTACTAATTAAAAACTCAATTTTACGTCCACTTGAACATACGTCTACGCCAAGAAATGGTCCGATTTTTTTCGGTTTTTGTATCGTTAGAAAGCCCATAAAAAATAATCATTTAAAAAATATCCGCAAGGACTAGAGTGAGGACATCAAAAGATGACTACAAAAAAAGTTAAAAGCGTTTGAAGTAAAAATTAACTCATTTCAAAAAGAAATTTCTTCCTCCATTTTTTTGCGAGAGATTAATTTTAGCTTAAAGAAAAGTTGAATAAGGTTTTTTGTTGCCGTTAATTTATTGAGTATCAAGAAGTAAAATTTCTTGCAATTGGTTTTTAATAAAGCCCTGAATCGTAGCTTACGATTCAGGGCTTTAGATTTGAACGCATTGGGGCTTTGTGTGTGTGTGTGTGTAGCAGGGCATTTAATATACACTCATGTTTGTGAAAATTGCAACACCAAGAAGAAATTATGCAAATGAACTGAAATTCACAGGAAATGTGGAGCAGGATAAGATATGCAAATGATTAGAATTACAGAGCCGTCGCGCATGCTTGGACCGAGTTTCGCCCTCTTAACTGCGGCGTAGACTGCATATAAAGGGCTGTAAAGGTTTTTTGGAATAATTGTATGATTATCTGCCGATGGTAGATGTTTCTCTAGTACTCAATATTTTCTGTCCAAAACGCAGAGCGTCATACGAACGAGTAACGGAGTTCGAATGGCGCCGCATGATTTGCACGCGTGAGGGTGAACTTACGTATAGAGAAATAAGTGCCAGCACGTGGCGTAATGCTTCAACTGTGATATGCGTATTTGTAAAAGATGGACGGAGGACGATGAAATTAGCCGAAGGACTCGCGTCAGCTCACGCAACCGAGATTATGAACACATCCCCACCTAACTGTGATGGATCGTTTAGCGTCCTCCCGTACGTTAGAACAACGTTGGAGTATGGCTGTAGGTGTCACACTTGCTGCATCCACAATTCGTCGACTTCTGCTGAGCCAGCCCCCGCCCCCCACTACATGTAAGGATTTCCGGTCAAAGGACTTCCTTTACCCTCAACCATTGTCACTTCCGGCTTCAATGGGCCCATCAACACATCCAATGGCGTGCGAACTGGCAACAGGTCGTCTTCTCGGATGAGCCCAGATTTAATCTGCACTTTAATGATGAACGTGTACGCGTCAGACGTTACACATGCGAACGTCCCCTCCTAGAGTGAGAAATCTGACGTCATACCGGCATAACGCCAGGCGTCATGGTCTAGAGCACTATTGAATATCAAGGGCAGTCCCATCTAGTCCGAATTACGGGTAACCTCAATAGCGAGCACTACTTCAGGGAAACTGTGACGCCAGAGGAACTACCCTTTCTTTAGAGCATTTCTGGTGCTGTGTTTAAGAGGACAATGCACGTCCACATCTCGCAAGTAACGTACAAGTGTTATTCGGTGCTCGACAGGTTACGCTCCTTCCTTGGTCTGCACGTTCTCCGTATATGACACCCGTCAAGCATGTCTCAGATTACGTTGGTAAGAGACTCGTCCATGTGTCTCGTCCGGCAGTTGGTACGAATGAACTTTGGCTTCAGATTGAAACCATATGTGATGCTATTCCCAATCGTGACATTGAGCACCTCTATGATTTGATGCCAAAACGTGTACAGGCTCGCATAGCTGGGCGGGATGCATTTAAGCATACGGTACTCGAATTTAGACATGTGAAGAACACGCGCTCTTCATTAGACGAATCGCCTTTCGCTGGAAGTGATGCGAGAACGTTAAGTCCGAATGTAAACATCGTGTTTCTGTTGTTTATTTTTCGTTTTTGAGAAATAAATTGTTTTGCTATCTTTTTATGTTTCTCAAAAGCATAGTGGCCGCAATTTTGTTCTGATTTTAAAAAGAAGGTTATGTTTGAGTGGCACCTATTTTGTTGTTTACATTGTGGATTTCTGTTGCTTGCGATTCGAGTATGCTTCTTCATTACCTTTTTCTTTAATGAATTTTATGCATAAGTGGCGTTTTGTTTTACGCATGGATTGGATAATTAAGAATATTCATTTTTATCTTATTGTTTAATCATTGCTAAGGTGAAATTTGCTAGAAAATAATCTTATTATAATTGTTTTCCAACGTTACTACGAATCGTTATACCAACTGAAACTCGAGTGATGCTATAACTAGAAGCAAACTTAAAAGAGACATTAAAAAGACGACGATTTAAAGGCCTGCAAAATAGCTGAGAAAAGTTATGTGGAATAGTTTGCTAGACATATCCTTTATAGTATTCTTAATTTCTGTTCCATGCTGTCACATACTTTAACGCTGATTTAAAGCTAGAATTGTATCATCATTGTGTGCTAGTAGGGGCTTGTGTGTATCCGCGTTTTGTATCCGAGGAGGCGGCAACAGGAGGCAGGAAGTGCCATAGGACATGCCCCCCCCCCCACCAATTGACCACAATACTATCCATCCCTTGTGTTGAAATATTTTATGAATAAAGTGTAAACAATTACAATAATTGATTCAATTCATGAATTATATTAAGTTGTAAAGGTTGAAACTTTTTTATTTAATTGTTCATAAAATTCATTCGTAAAGTTATTTGGTGCCTTATTGCTAGCTGATTTGGTGCTTTTTACTGACACCTAAGCAGTTTCAAAAAAATTTTGTGGTCAAAACTCTAAAAATTTGTCAGCATCATCATCTACTACCCCCCCCCCCCAAAAAAAAAAAGGTAGTTAGTAGCCGCCCTTGGGTATGTCTTTTCTGAAATCATGTGATTTGACACAAATGAACACGTTTTTTAAAGTAAATTCTGGTTTAGTTAAGCTTTGAAGAAAAAAAGGCACGCAACCACACATAACTTGTAACCATCCTAACGAAAATTAATCTCTCTTAAGAAGGATTTAAAACAAAAAGCTACAGCTATTATTATTATCATGGTAATTATTTTCATATGAACATATTTTTTTCAGTCAAGCATAAGCAAAAAATAGCCACAATGGCTAAAACATAAAAAATAACTCCTTTTTCTGTTTTAATTGCATTTTATAAGAAATTTTATACATAATTTTGATGTTTAGCTGTGTTTCCCCTTTGCCAATTAAAACATTTTGCAATTGATTGATTCAACAATAATTTAAAATATTTTAACACCAATGGCAAGTTTTGAACTAATACATTCTGGAATACATCACTCTGTAGTTTAACAGTTTAATTAATCAAAATTTACTTTGAAATATAAATATAAATATATATATATATATATATATATATATATATATATATATATATATATATATATATATATATATATATATATATATATATATATATGTATAAATTAGTCATAAATAATTGTTTTTCAATCATTTATTAACACTACAAATCTATAGAAAACGTAGCTGCACAATTTGATTTAAAAGTTCATAACATGTTTAAAAAAATCTTTGAAAAAAAAAATAAGGTATTGAAAGTTATATTAAGTATTTTTAAAAAAGGAAGAAGGGGAAAAAAAAAAAACTTACCAGCAAACGAATTTTTGACCAGATGGGCATGAATTTCTCCTGTTCCACTTAGTATTTGTTTTCTTTCCAAATTATTGGACTCAAGTATATGTCCACCGTGGACGTGACGTTGCTTGTTATTAAGAAATGTTCATCATTTTCTACAATAATATTGTGAAACTTAGCTGGTAGATAGATGTTCGCTTTTTATTTTCATGGAGAACGAGAGCGAATCCGTATCGGCCATCTCAGAACAACATGGCGCGCGTTTCAGCGGCGGTGGAGCGAAAGGCAATTGATTGACAGACGATTCGACCAATGAAGAGCGCGTGTTATTCACATGTCCAAACTCGAGTACCGTATGCTTAAATGCCACCCGGTGAGGCATAGTTACACAGACCATAAGGAATATATTAAAGTTGGTCTCACAATTTCCTCACGAAATTTCCCACGGAATGTAGTATGCCCCCCTACTATATTCAGAGTACGAATATTTTCTCCTCGTCCTTTGAAAGCACTGGGTCTGGACCCATCCTACTTATCTCTACATAGTATAAAATGAAGTGTCCAAAAAGCGTCTGTTTGTTTGAACTCGCAAAACTCGAGAACTACCCGACCGATTTCGCTGAAATTTTCGCAATTTGTTCCTTTAAGTCCTGAGAAGGTTTGCAGACCAGTTCGAAAAAAAATTCGATGAATAGTTCTTTTTTTATTCCAATTTAGGCCCAATTTTCCCATAAATTCCCGAATATGGGGGTTAAAAATTACTTGCAATTAGTAATATTATATATCGTTGGAAAGGGAAGAATTTTCCGCGTTCTACGCAATTTGTTCCAACGCTCTAACTTAATTGCGGCGGGAGTTATTTACGTTTTTAGCTCGAATTTGTTTAGGCTTAACTGAAATTTAGGCACTACTTTCTTCATTAAATTTATCAATAAAAAGTGAATGAATTGTCCTACAGTTTTCGTTTTGACACCATTGAAAAGAGCTACCTTTTTTACTCCAGATCTAACTCGACCTATGGTCGGAAGTTTAATTTTCTATCTTCATTAGAAAAAAAGTTACAAGCGAATTAAATGAAGTTCAAAAATCTGTTCTCTATTCAAGTTTTTAACCATTTTATTTTGCGTTTCCACGGTAACGCTTTTTGAATCCATTGTTTCTATCTTTCTCATTTTCAATTCTGAAACTTATTTTATTTTGTGTTCCCATAGTTACGCTTTTTAAATCCATCTTTCTCATTTTATTTTAATTTCTTAAAAGTATTTTAATATCGGTCGTCATTGTTTGGAGTTGAAATTTTCCATGATGATTTTTTTTCCTTTTATTTATGCCTGATTGTTGAATATACGTCACTTGACACAATTGTTTTCAAAATAGACCGGGCAAAGCCGGGTGACGCAGCTAGTACTAAGATAAAAACCTTTCACATTGTTCAAAGTGTAACTCGTGGGACTGTATTTTTCCTTGCTGAAGCGACAACACTCATACCATTAATATTTACATCCAATAAGGCTGTTTGCATCTGTTCTTCACTGTAACAGATGAGGGTAATGGTAACTGTAATGGTAGAGAGGGGGGGGGGCATCCTGAATTGAAAAAAGAGGTGTATTCACTATTCTGAGGTTCCAGATAAATATGGCATGAGTAACAGACACCCTTTTGGGACCAGTAACAGACACCCTGTCTGAGACTAGTCACGTTGTTCGATTTTCAATACTGAACCTGTAGGCACAATCAAATCAATGAATAACCTCTTCTAGAGCAAAAAATAGGAAAAAAATGAAGAAGGCTTCAAGGACCAGTAACAGACATAGGTGTCTGTTACTAGAAAACGAGTTTTCTGGGGATGAGTAACAGACATAGATAAAACTTACATTAGAAGTACAGTAGCCCCTCGTTATATCGCGCCTCGTTATATCGCTCATTCGGATATATCGCTCTTTTCTTCTGTCTCCCGAAACATTAAAGCATAAAGAAACATTAAGAAAGGAAGAACAATCTGGGCGGGCAAAAGAGTTTTCTGTAAACAATGTGGTTACTTTTACTTTTTCCATCCTTTCTACAGCAAGTCAAACGGATTAGAAAGTCTATTGGGAATAAGAGGGTATTAGAATGCGACCCTCTTGTCTCGTGGCAGCTCAGAAAGATCGTCTTCCTTCGCCATTTGATGTTTTTAACTTTCTGACGGTGAAAATTTACTTAAATTTCAATCTTGTTTAAATTTTAATAGGTGTGATAGTACATTCGTGAACTCTACATCGAAACTATTAGAAATTCTTGTCAGAAAGAACGAATGCTAATTTACTTGTGTACTGAACTTTTAACTATTTTTAATGACCACCTTTATATCGCGCTTTCGGATATATCGCTCTTTTTCTTTGTCCCCCGAAAAACGCGATATAACGAGGGGTTACTGTAATTTAACGTGAAAACTGAATAGAGCATAGTTCAAGCTTTAAAAAACACCTCCAGTATGCAATCATATCGACATTTTACAATGTAAAATGATGGTTGAAATCACTCACCTTCTTAGCGTAAACGGCTAGCTGCAGCATGAAACACCAGCTAACCTCGAGGTAGCTATTCATATAACCTTCCACTACTGCCGTGTAAATACCTACTGACTCATGCAATTCACTCTGATAACACTAGATGACTGCACCGTATTCATTGGCCACAGCAACATCAGTTTAACCCGCCTAAAATTCTTATTATTTAAATCCAAACTTATGACTGTCTGTTACTGGACCCTTGTTTGTTACTGGTGCCGTCACCCTAACTTTTTTTTTTTTTTTGGAAGCGTTATTTAGACCGAGGCTGACGTTGAAGGGGGCTGCTTTATCCTATAAATACTGTACTCTAAAGTAAATGGAAACAATTTTTTTATTCTTCCTATTCTTTTAGAAGATTAAATTTTGATGTAAAATATACTTTTGTGTGCATTTGACAAAAAAAAAAGTGTGACTCTTTTTTTTTTAATTATCTCAGACCACATTTGGAGGATTCAGCGGGTCGCATGCGACCCAAAGGTTACAAATTAAGTTTTGTTATTGTGAAACTTAAGCTTCTTTCCCGATTGTGTATATTAGATTACTTACCTACACTTATTTCGGAACAAGGGAAAAAAATAGAACCTAATTCGATCGAGCGTAATTGAATGCTTTAATTGTCAATTACCAAATCTTGCTTGCCTTCAAAAAAAAAAAAAAAAAATCGACTGACGAAGAGGAAAGCTGATGAAAATCATGTTTTTCCATTTTGTGGTAAACGGAAACTAAATGCTCCTCACACGATTCTTCATTCCTCCCTGTTTTCTAAGCAGTTCAAATCTCTGCAGGATACCAGCATAGAATTGCTGTTCCTGTGTGATTTCTTCATAAAATAATTCTCGTATTTTGTTCAAACCAACACTCAGTTTCCAATTATTGTGTAAAACTTGCTCAAACTTTTACTATACCAATACCTTTCGCTTCATAATTTTATCATTTCTTGTTTCGTATGTGATCTACAATAATAGCCTGGCTTTCTGAGAATAGTGAGGCACATGATACATGATATTCTAGAAATAAACAGTGCGACTTGGTTCAAGTCTGTCATATTCTATTTGCAACTCCAACGAACTATAGGGGGCACTGCAGTCACTGTCTAACGGCGGACGAAAAAAATAAAACAAACGCATGTGGTAACGAAGAAAATGCTAAAAGTGTTGTGATTTTTGTTCGTATGTATGATTTTTTCGTTTTATTCTTTTTAAATCAATATTTTAAGTCCTGAGGATATTTTGGCCGACGTAGAAAGAGATTAGAATTCAAGAAGCATTACTAAACGTCAAACATTAATGCAAACTACGTAGTTCGTAGTTCTAAGCAGCCATTTTCACGATGTTGAGTTCGATATTTATCAATTCTTGACAAAACTAAATAATAATTGTGGTCTGACGAATAACAATTAATGCTAGAAAATTTAATGTGACATTACAAATTATTACCAAAAGAAGATGATACTTCTTTGCTTTGCTTGGCTAGCGCTTATTGTTTTGCATTTGTAGCTGAGTTATTTCTCTCGAATTCCCGAATCGGTTAATTTAAAAATTTTCTGTTTCGATGTTTCTAATTTCTGAGTTACGATTTAATTATGTCATGTTATGCAAATCATCTACAAAATTCTTACGGATATATGGTGGTAGTTTTTTTTTCAGTTGATTGACCATTATTTCTTTTTACTTATCGAATTCTGTAATCTTACTACCATTTTATTCCACTCATGATAAAAATTAAAAATGGTTTAATTAAAAACGCGAAATCTCGCCAAGGCTACTTTGCTCGCACAATACCAAAACTATAACCCTAAACAAATTTGGCGAAACCTTTCAGCTGAGAATAAAAGGAATAAAGTAAATTCTTTCTCGGTTAAACATTTTTCATTTTGTTCTACGATAATATATTCAAGAAAATGTTTTGCATACTGTCCATTCCAACTAAATGCTGCAGTAAAATATGGTTAGTTTAATTAATTTAAGATTAAAAAAAAAACCCATATTCTTAAAAATTCACACAAAACAATAAAAATTTTTACCTTGTATAACGTTATCCAAGTTTGTTAATCCAGAATTTTCGCTTTCACCATTTTCAATCAACTCATATTTTAGAAGGAAATAATGAAAACTAACATTATTTTGAGAAGCTCGAGAATACTGCTAAGGGACGAATTAATTTCCGTAGCTGAAAGCAAATTAAGACACATCGATTGCGTTAATAAATACTCAGAACAAACTGCCTGTGTTTACGTCAGCAGACATACGTGGAACGCAACGTGGCAATGTTTTAGTTTTCCCGGCAGTTTTATAAATCACCGCAAGGTAGCGTATTCGAGCGCTGGAGTTGCGAATACCATGCACTTAAGAGAGATGGGGTTAAACTAATTTAAAAAAATTGTCGTTGATTTCCGCGGAGTTTATCCGGTTTCGCCCCCCACACACAAAAAAAGTCTATTATGTTGAGATTTTTTTTTTTTAATTAAGAGCCGGCATCAATTTTAGTATACGCAGAAGAAATTTACCATTCAAGATTTTAACTTAACTAAATTTTAATTTTTCTTTCTTCTATTCGGAACTCCAGCGCTCGAATACGCTACCTTGCGGTGATTTACAAAACTGCCGATGAAACTAAAACATTGCCACGTTGCGTTCCACGTGTCTGTTGACGTAAACACAGGCAGTTTGTTCTGAGTATTTATTAACGCAATCGATGAGTCTTAGTTTGCTTTCAGCTACAGAAATTAATTCGTCCCTTAGTAGTATTCTCAAGCGTCTCAAAATAATGTTAGTTTTGCTTATTTCCTTCTAAAATATGAGTTGATTGAAAATGGTGAAAGCGAAAACTGGATTAACAAACTTGGATAACGTTATACAAGGTAAAAAAATTTATTGTTTTGTATGAATTTGTAAGAATATGAGTTTTTTTTTTTTAATCTTAAATTAATTTAACTAACCATCTTTTACAGCAGAATTTAGTTGGAATGGACGGTATGCAAAATATTTTCTTGAATATATTATCGTAGAACAAAATGAAAAATGTTTAACCGAGAAAGAATTTACTTTATTCCTTTTATTCTCAGCTGAAAGGTTTTGCCAAATTTGATTAGGGTTATAGCTTTAGTATTGTGCGAGCAAAGTAGCCTTGGCGAGATTTCGCGTTTTTAGTTAAACCATTTTTAATTTTTATCATGAGTGGAATAAAATGGTAGTAAGATTACAGAATTCGATAAGTTAAAAGAAATAATGGTCAATCGACTGAAAAGAAAATTACCACCATATATCCGTAAGAATTCTGTAGATGATTTGCATAACTTGACATAATTAAATCTTAACTCAGAAATTAGAAAAATCGAAACAGAAAAATTTTTAATTAACCGATTCGGGAATTCGAGAGATATAACTCAGCAACAAATGCAAAACAATAAGCGCTAGCCAAGCAAGGCAAAGAAGTATCATCTTCTTTCGATAATAATTTGTAATGTCATAATGAATTTTCTAGCATTAATTGTTGTTCTTGTCAGGATACAATTATGATTTAGTTTTATCAAGAATTGATAAATATCGAATTCAACATCGTGGAAATAGCTGCTTAGAACTACGAACTACGTAGTTTGCATTAATCTTTGACGTTTAGTAATGCTTCTTGAATTCTCATTTCTTTCTACGTGGGCCAGAATATCCACAAGACTTTGAAAATTAATTTAAAAAGAATTAAGCGAAAAATATCATACACACGAACAAAAATCACAACACTTTTAGCATTTTCTTCGTTACCACATGCGTTTGTTTTAGTTTTTAAGTCGGCCATTAGACAGTGACTGCAGTGCCCCCTATAGTTCGTTGGAGTTTCGAATATATAATATATAGAAAAAAGTATTGGATTCGTGCAAATTTTCGAATTTCGAATTTTGACGGATTCAAACGGTTTGAGGTGTGCTGAGTTCATTTCGACTATTTTTGGAAAATGTCTGTCTGTCTGTGTGTGTGTGTGTGTCACGTCTCTGTGTGACCTGTTTTTTGTGACCGCTCTACAGCAAAAACTACCGCGTGAAATCGAACGAAATTTGGTACACATATGCGCCCCTATGTGAACTTGTGCCCATTGGTTTTTGGCGCGAATTCCTCCAAGGGGGGTGGAGCAATGGGCCGTTTTTTGAGTTACGCGTGCTTGCTATTCCTGAGGAAGTAACTGGCGGAATCAAACAAAATTTGGTCCATATGTTGCCATTAACAGGAACAGGTGCTGATTCAATTTTGGTGTCAATAACTCAAACGGGGGTTGAGCTATAGAACTTTTTTTGTCGTCAATTGTGACTGCTGTATCTCAAGAAATAATGAACGGAATAAAAGAAAAAAATATCGGCAAGTAGCCCTTAGTGGGTATAAGAGCTGATTTTATTTTGGTGTCAACAGCTAAAAAGGGGGTAGCGAAATCACCCGTTCTTTTTTCCCATTGTGAGTGCCCTATCTCAAGAAGTAATGCTACGTTCTGGTTGAAATTTGGAATATATGTGAATCATATGTAAACAGGCTTTGGTTCAATTTTGACGCCAATCGCTCCAAGAGGTGTTGATTTTTTTTTCGAATAAAAATAGCTTTATTAATGCAACAATAAGAAAGATAAATCGTAATAGATTGTCGTCTGCGTATTTCTCGTGATTTTAATTGGGTGGAAATGATTGGAAATATTATCTCAATGATTTAAAATTTTTAACCGTTGCCATCTTATGTTTGTTAACAAATAAAATATTTGTAATTAATTCACGCAAGGCTTTTAAAATAACTTTCAATTTTCGCTCTTTGCTTTGTTTTTGCAATAATTCAGACATTGGGATGGTCGTCAGGTTTTTGCATGTGTAATTTTGTTTTTACATAAAAAGTAGTCGAAAACTTTGTACTGCATAGTGAATAAAATATGACAACGTATATAAAGTACAAATTCAGAATGAGAAAAGGTTAAAAAACCAGCAAACAGCTGTTTCGGCACTCTAAAATACAAGTGCCATCATCAGTGCAATTAAAAAACGAAGACAGGTTCAACCCGACTAAAACACAGTCGAGGCGAACAATGGAATGAGAGACGAGTTGTAAAAGATATGCGAGCAGTACCGGAAACGATGACGTCAAGGTTACGTCAGAACTACAGAGGACAGTTGCAATCAGGAGAAAACGTCACGGACAAAAAATAAATCAAATAACAGATTTCCAAACATTAGGAAAAGGGGGAGTGCTAGACAAATCATTGACGATTGAATTAGCATTTTTCCATATGTAATATGACTCCCAAAAATCTAAATCATGAAAGGACGAACACTCGTGAATAACTTTGGCGGAAGAAAAAATAAAATTATGACCGCAAGACCAACAATGTTGAGCAATAGAGGAGCGTTTGAGATCCTGTTTTTTGACGTAATTTTCGTGTTCTTTTATCCGGAATTTGAGGGATCGTCGAGTCTGCCCAATGTAGGCCAATTTGCACTGGCAGGAAACACTATAAATGCCCCATTTGTCAAGGTTCTGAACAGGGTGTTAAGCTGTGAAAATTTTAATTTATTAACAGGAGAAAAAGTGACGGAAAAATGAAACTTTTTTAAGATTTTGGCAATTTGTAGACTGATTTTAGGAAAAAAGGGTCTACAAATTGCCAAAATCTTTAAAAAGTTTCATTTTCCGTCACTTTTTCTCCTGTTAATAAATTAAAATTTTCACAGCTTAAACACCCTGTTCAGAACCTTGACAAATGGGGCATTTATAGTGTTTCCTGCTAGTGCAAATTGGCCTACATTGGGCAGACTCGACGATCCCTCAAATTCCGGATAAAAGAACACGAAAATTACGTCAAAAAACAGGATCTCAAACGCTCCTCTATTGCTCAACATTGTTGGTCTTGCGGTCATAATTTTATTTTTTCTTCCGCCAAAGTTATTCACGAGTTTTCGTCCATTCATGATTTAGATTTTTGGGAGTCATATTACATATGGAAAAATGCTAATTTAATCGTCAATGATTTGTCTAGCACTCCCCCTTTTCCTAATGTTTGGAAGTCTGTTATTTGATTTATTTTTTGTCCGTGACGTTTTCTCCTGATTGCAACTGTCCTCTGTAGTTCTGACGTAACCTTGACGTCATCGTTTCCGGTACTGCTCGCATATCTTTTACAACTCGTCTCTCATTCCATTGTTCGCCTCGACTGTGTTTTAGTCGGGTTGAACCTGTCTTCGTTTTTTAATTGCACTGATGATGGCACTTGTATTTTAGAGTGCCGAAACAGCTGTTTGCTGGTTTTTTAACCTTTTCTCATTCTGAATTTGTACTTTATATACGTTGTCATATTTTATTCACTAATTTTGTTTTTGTTGGTAATATTGCTTCCTCGTCAAGCATGGGGAGGGATCAAAAAAAAAAAAAAAAAGAAAAATATAGAAGAAAGTTTCGTGATGGCCACAACATACTAGTTAATAACGCCTTTATTATTATTATTATTTTTTAATTTGGACATTTTCTGACATTGGAGCTCGTGCTTTTCCGAAAATGCTTGCCATGTTTGCACTAGTATTTTAAAATTTGCCGAAACGCCAGTTTTAAAATGCTACAAATAAGAAAATTTTTGGTTAAGTCTCAGGGGCCACCCATCGAGGTGCCCCTTCTGGTCCTGATACTCGGGTGTCTACTTGATAGCAGAGGCTTAGCATGACCAAACATTTTAAGGGGGAGGGGGCATTAGGGCTTTCCCCCAGAAAGGTGTTGCTCCTCCTCCCCCCAGTTTTTCAGAAATCGAGCTACCAATTTCGTGATTTAAAAATAAAAAATAATAAAAAAGGAAACCTTTGCGATCTCTAAGAAAATGGAATAGAAATGATAAGTGAACAAATAGGATAAAAGTTCCAAAAAGAGGGTTTTTTTTCGGTGAAATTTTGAAAGCAAATGCAATCTTTGAATATTATTGAGGAACATCCAAGGTTCTGCATTACGATTTACCTCACTGAGGGCAGCTGAAACGAATGCTTCGAACATTTTTTTTAATCAAGCTTCAGTCAAATAAAAAATGAATTTGTGAATAAACATAACTTCATAGGGGCCGCTGACATAATTACATTCTACCTTTTTTTTTTCTTCTTCTTTTGCCTTTTTATAAAAACATTGTGGAAATCGCAGTTAAGTGGAGAAAAATATATGTGCCGCCAAAATACGTTTTAAATGGAGAAAAAGTTGAAACAGAGTAAGCGAGATTTTAAAAATGTCATGACGAGCCACACCAGTAGTTCTAAGTGTTTAAGTATAAAAAGTGAAATAAAACAAGAATTTTACGGCGATGTTCAGGAGACATGACATTTAAAACAAAAAAAAAAAGTAAAAAGGTATCGCTGAAAAGAACCATATCAGTTCTAAATGTTGAAATTTTTTTGACGAGAGCCGCAAACGCTTGTACAGGGTGATTTATGATGAATGAGATAAAAAGAAAACATGATTGTGAAGGTTTTGTAATCAATATATTTAGAAAATTCAAATTTAGCTCAAAATTACATTTATTCAAGTTTAAATTGAATAAATTGTTTGATTGTTCTGAGGAAGTGGAGGCACAAACACTTTGTCTTTAACGAAACCCCAGAGAAAAAGTCACAGGGAGTTAGATCTGGTGATCTCGGCGGTCAATGAAGACATGTCAAATCCTGTGGCCCAGCACGGCCAATCCATCGATGGGGTAGACTTTCGTTCAAGAACTCACGTATGTTCATTGTTATACCCAGAGGTGCCAGCTGGGTGCGATTTTCTGCCGTAGGGTGCAAAGACGGAGCCACAGGTTGCCACAGAGGCTAGGAAATATTGTTCCGATATCTTTTAGCACCTCAGTGGATGAAAGAAGGTAATGAAGGGCCATCAGCTCACGCAGTAGCCAATAGCGACTCTTTTCCTCCGCAAAGGTGCCTCGCTCGCACATGCGCTGTGCACTCCGGCATAAGTTCAATTCAGCCACTTTAATGGCGGACTACGATGCTGCAACGTAGTTGTTGGTACATTAAATTTTCACATTGAATAGACAATTATACTGGATTAAAATTCCACATTTCTGGAACAAACCTTCAAAACCTTGCGTAAGTACAGGCATTTAATCATGGTATAACATTTAAGGCTTTCCAACAGGCTTTTAGTGTTTTCAGAGTTGTGTTTCAACAAAGTAAACTGAGTACTGCTTATTGTTTACAGTTAACCGTTTTAACATAGTGATGTATGGCTTTTTTTATCACGTGTACTAATATATAGTGTTCGTTGTTGATTTCCCCCAAAATTGTTTATTGTTAGCAATACGAAATAATTAATAAGTAACCGGGATGAAAATACCATGATGTAACTAACTGCTACAGCAGATACACTAAATGTCTTTATCTTCTCAATAAAATATCTGCGTAGACGTAGCAAAGAAAAAAAATAGCTTTGAAAAGAAATCTCTCTGTGTGTTTCATGCCATGACTCATTACGTGAAAATATTTCGTTGGTGTTATTTCAAAAACCGAATGCAGTGTCAATATGTTACTCTTGATTAAAATATTTTGAACGCCTGCATTTTATGAAACGATTTGATTTTTCCGTGATTGTAATATAACAATATTTTTGGCCGTGCTTGTAAATTATCCATAAATGCCTACACACTTATTTTTTAGTATCATGCTATAGTAAATGTCAATATCATTTAAAACTACTGAGCAATCCAAGGGTTTTTATGAAAGTTAGAACTCAGATAGAGGAATTGAAGTCATGAACACTTCTATATTATGTTGGAAAGTCTGAAATGTGATCAAATGCCTTAAATGACAAGTTTTAATCCAAAATGAATTCAATGTGAAAAAAGTACCAAGACTTTGTCTATCATAAACCCAAACAATAAATAGAACACAATAATATTCAAAAACACACACAATAGGGGGAAGGGGGAAGAGGATCCACTGTAGAAATCAGTGAGGGTGCCATTTTCCTATCCGAAGGTTCCTTCTTTTCCCCCGCGCTGCCTGTCTTTTAAAAGATGCCCATTTTTCGCCCTAGTAAGGGGTGCCATTCTGGCTCCGTATTGGGTGTCGCTGGTGAACAAGCGTTTCACCCCTGAAAGGTGCCAAACGCAACCTGTAGTTTTAACAGTGTTGTTATTCCAATGTGGGGGAGCACCATCTTGCTGCAAAATGAAATCAGGAACAGCTTCCTCCAGCATGGACGACATTTTGCTTAACAGCACCTCTAACGGCGAGTTCGTCATTCGATGATCTTTCCCTGTAGCCAAATAAAACTTGTATAATTGCACTTGCAGAATAAATTTGTTTCGGCTGAATAAATCCATTACGGCAGTCACACTGCGCTATTCTTTTTGGCCCATTCAATATGAATCACGCTGTATTTCAAACATAAAAATATTTTCGGCGGGAAATTGAAAATTTCATTATGGAAACACAAAGCAGTCAATTAATTTTGGAAAAGAAAAACTGATGTAGAGTTTCTCAGAACATTTTTATCAATAATTTAATCAAATAAAAAAGATTAGAGAGAGGTTCCGAACGTTATCTCTTCAACTTGCGTTATCAAACCTAGCCTACACTCTCAGAAATGGACTTTCATATTCGACGAAATTTTCTTCGTTTTTGACGAAATCGCTTCCAGGGATATGCTCCGAGCGAACATTTCGTCAAATTGAGGAAACTGTTTTCGTCTCTGGTTTGAAGATGCGAATTTCGTCAAATGTAACGAAATATTTCTTCATTCTAGATTCGTCAAATCGACAATCATTTTCGTAGTTTTCAGAGAATTAGTTTCGTCAAATTAATTTCGTCATATTTGGGCATGTTAATTTCGTAATTTTTTGAGTTTATTTCTTTTATTTTTCTTTTTTCTTTTTTGAGCTGATTAGTTTTCTTTCTTTCTTTTTTTTTTGACGATACTGACGAACCTCGTTAATTCGAACACGCTTAAAAAGAATTACTTCTAAAACGGACTTTTTTGTATTCTCTGTCCCATTGTTTTTTGTTTTTCGGATAAGACGAATTCTGTTAAGAGTAATCAATTTTAATGATCCATTAAAGTTCGTTTTAACGAGGTTCGACTGTATCTTATAAGATTTAGTCAAATCTTTACTTCAGAATCTTACCACAATAAGTTCCCACTTTGATGCGCATAGTCACACTCACAGGCCCGTCATTTACGGGGGGGGGGGGGAGGGGGGTCAGTTATGGGGGTTGACATTCCCCCCCCCCTTTGATTTTTGAACTTTTATTCTTCACGTCCGAAAGGCCGTGTTTTTAGTTGGTTCTCTATAAAAATTTTGAAGAGTGTACACCTTTTTCCACAATTGGAAAAAAAAAATCGAAATGACTGGCCTGCACTCCCCCCGCCCTCGCCTAAAGCAAAAGGCAAGTATTTGTTGAAAAAAGAGACACATAAAAGATGTTAAAATTTTTTTTATTAATGTAAAAATACAAGCAGACAATTTCTTTAAAATATAAAAATAATTATTGCAAATTCAAGTTAAAGAACAATGTGAAATGATATCTGGGAATTAGGGCTTTACAATGCATCGATGCATCGTTAAATACCGATGTACAGTACACCCTACATCATTACACCGGTTTAAAATAAAAACCTCTAAACCGATAGATCAGTGTGCGCCACAAGTTTGCTTACATCCAAGCTTTTTTTTTTTATCCAAGCAAAAAAAAAAAAAAAAAAAAAAAAACGGAAACCCGCATGTTAGTCCGGTCCCATATACTCCCCATGGTATCTACACTGTTAAAAAAATTTCCTGAAAATAACGGATAAAGTACCGGCAGCAAAGTTGCCGTAAATATTACGTTTCCGTTAAATTATTTTCCGTGAATTAACAGAAGTTCCATTTCTCATTTCTCCGTTTAGTTCTGTTCTTCCATTTATAAATTTTCCGTGATTTAACGAAAATTCCATTTCTCTTCTTTCCGTTGATCTATTTTTCCGTTTTTAAATTTTTCGTTCATCTATTTTTCCGTTTTTAAATTTTCTGTATCTTTACAGAACTTTCGGTTCTTGATTTTTCGTTGCGCTATTTTTTCGTTTCTCATTTTTACATATTTTACTGAAATTTCACTCTCGTTTTTCTATCCTATGTTTAAAATAATATATATTATAAAAATAGTTAACCATTCAAAAACTTATTTTTTTAATTTGTATTTATTACTTAAATATATTTTAAGTGAAATTTTTGCTTGATAACTTACCTTTCAAGCATCTAATTTGCACCTTCAGATGAATAAAAATAATCGAAAAGTACCAGCAAGGAAATTAGTGGATTTGAATATAACACCAATTTTTGATGCTGATACTGCTCGATATTTTCTTCCACATCTCCTCGTACATATTCTGGCATGGCATGGAAAAGCATACATGAAAAATAGAATATTTTTTTTGCAGAATGAGTCAAATAAAATACCATTAAAAACCGGTTGACTTTATCTTGGAGTAATATACCTGATGGAGGGTACCGCATACCAATTTACTGTGTTTAAAAACAGAATCATTGACATACACGTGAAGAATTTTTTGCTCAGATGATGTATACCCCCCCCCCCCCCCCCGGTGATTTCCGCGTTAGAGCAAAAACAGTAACTTTATAATAGTTCTATAAATTCTAAATCAGCTACCATCGGAATTCTATCAAATGCATATTAACAAGAAAAATACATTTGTATATTAACATGTTCAAAGATATTCAATAATACTTACATGTGACCAGCGGTGCTAAGTTTAAGTGTCTCCATTGCGTCTGTACACAAGTAATCCAATAGCCTTTATTTTAAATGGATAACACGAGATTCTAAAACTATTCTCACCGCTAGAACACACAATATGACTAACGAACAGAATTGTTCGAAGTATTGAGCAAAATAATACACCGCAATAATATTCTAATACTGACTCAGTAAAACTCACATCAAATCACCAGGGCGATCAAAACACAGCTGCCTGTCTGAAAATGGCGCAAACATTTTTCCAAACTTACAAAGTCCAAAGGCGTAAAAACAATTTCGACATACGAGTATATTACTTTCCAGGCATGAAATAGCAAGCTATCAATTTTGTCTTCGACACCTGAGTTGTTATTCTAAATAAGCTTTTAATTAAAAAATGTAACAGTGCGATTTAATAAGCACTATCAAAAAGCGATGTTTATCATAACTTGAAGGCTAATCAGGATACTAACAAAGTACAGCACAGCGGCAACCCTAGAAATGGAAAAATTCTGTTTTCGTTACTTCCTTTCGTGATATTTCTGTTTTTGGAAGGAAAAAATAGGTTTTGAAGCATTACGGAAATATTCTGTTAAAATCAGTCAGAAAACTACCTGAACTTTCAGGTTTTTTTTAACAGTGTAACTAAAACCCCATAAGGGGGATTTTCCTGCAAAAAATCTATTTTTTGCCGGATCTTTTCCATATTTGGCACAGAGGTTCATTCTTGTTGCTCAGGAATACTCATTGAGCAGTTTCCTTCCCGCTATGGGGGGGGGGGGGGAACAACCCTCATAGGGGGATCTCCTTATGCACACAAAAGCCAAGTTTTTGTCTAATTTTTCCAAATTTGGCACAGAGGTCGTTTGATGCTCGGGAATTCAAAAAGTAGTTATCGTCCCTCTATTGTGGGGGGGGGGAGGGAACCCCATTGGGGGTGCTTCTTATAAAAACCACGTTTTTGTCGAATCTTTTCCAAATTTTACACAGAGGTCTTTTAATGCTCGGGAATTCAAGCAGGATAATTTTCGTTCTTCTATGGGAGGGGGGGGGGGGGCAACCCCTCATTGGGGTTGTTCTTATAAAAACGAATTTCTGTCGGATTTCTTCTAAATTTGGCACAGAGGTCGTTCGATGCTCGGGAATTCAAGCAGATTAGTTTTCCTTCCTCTATGGGGGGGGGGGGCAACCCCATTGGGGTTCTCCTTATAAAAAGCAAGTTTTTGTGGGATCTTTTCTGAATTTGGCACAGAACTTCTTTGATGCTCAAAAATTCTCATTGGTTAGTTTTTGTCCAGCTATTGGGGTCTATTTTTTTAAAAAAAAAACCAGTTTTTAGAAGATCTTTTAACAATTTGGCACAGAATTCCTTTGATGCTCGAGAGTTCCCCCATTTTAGTCCCGCTATGCATGGGGAATCCCCCGCGTGGGTTTTTATCGGATCTATTCCAAGTTTGGTACATTTTGTCCTTTGATATTTGTGAATTCCCATAGGGTAGTTTTCGTGCCAAATTTGGGACAATTCTGACAAAAGCTTCGATTTTTGCAAGGAAAACTCCCCTAATCGGGGGTTTGCCACCTATAGCGGGAAGAATAATTCAAACTGCTTCAACTACTCGCGATGTAAGTTTGGCGATGCATCACGATGTAAAAATTCCTACATCGTCCAGTCCTATTGGAAATATAGAAGTGCTACTTCCTCAGCAGACATTGGGTTCTGGAAGAATAAGACATAGGTTACTTTTATGCAGAGTTACATCAATATTTGCTCAAGAGAAAATTGCTGGGGATTTACAACTTCAATGCATCGTATAAAAAAATTCCAGAAAAAAAAGAAAAAAAAAAAGATTTTTTTTAAAACTAATAACATAAATTTTAAAGAAATAGTGCAATAAAATGTACAGCTTTAAGTTTGTATATCTTTGTTCGAAAAGTATTTACAGAAAATGAAATTAGATAATCTTGAAAAAAAGCTTACCTTTTTCTTTTTTCAATCGATTATTTGTCTTATTAATTTCGCTTCTATGTAGAATGCTTGTTTGGCAAAATTTATGTTTAATACAGGAAGTGTATTATTGCATGCAGTACATACTTTATACTTTGAAGTACTTTGGTACATACTTCATATTTACCTGTCTGGAACTTGAAGGGAAATTAGGTACCTTTATATAACATAATTGATTAGAACTTTACTGATTTACTAAGATAGCTCCATAAGCATTAATGCAACCATGGCCAACGCCAAGACAGAATTGCAAGTAAGAGATTCAAAGGTATGTAATGAAAATAGTGACTAGCGTATCGAGAAAAGTTTACTAGTTTTTATCATATACTTTTTATTTTCCTTTCATTTTTTCAATTGAAATTTTACATAGACATTTTACTTTGTCTGCAGCAAAAGCCATTACTCTAACTTAAATTTGGACTTACTAGTAGTTCATCTATGAAATGCTTCTGAAGAGAATTCCCTTTATTTTGCTGATAATTCCTTGAGGCAGCAAATATGGCAATATAATTAATGCTGTATTTATTTCAGCTGTAGAAACTATGTATAATGGAAAAATTCATAATTATCACAAATCAGGTAACACAAATTAACATAGAATTTAGCGTACTAAATGCGAAAATAAACAACAAAGAACGCTTTATAATTGTTATTATTTCCAAAATGCTGCTAACTTAACTTTTTTTTAAAAATCAAGGTTACCTTCAATAACTTATTTTAAATTTGGGATAAATTGAAAAAATATTGAAAATATTTAGCTGCAAAGCACAAAGATATAGTTCTTTATAGAAATTAATGTTTTCTTTGTAACTTAAAATGCTTTGTTTTAAATTAATACTTACTTTATTTCATGTTTTATTTTGCAAGTAAAACCATTCAAAAGAAAAAAAGAAACAGACTCAACAAATAGTGAAGTATTGATACAACATAAACAAGAGACACCTGCAGAAGTGGATGACATTACATAAACAACATGGGGTGCGACTTTAATAAGTCCGGTCAACGAGCCTAACAAAAAAAAAGGGGGGGGGGGGTATCATTTCCGAACCGTAAGCTGATAGCAAGTTTGCATTTATTTTTAATTGCATTAAGCGCTTTTTTTCCTCGATTTTTGTGGGCTTGTTTTAAAAGGTTGCTAAGCAATTATTAAAAAATATTTTTATGAACACTTTTGTGAGATAAAGTTCTTAATACTTTCTGATTATTAATTTCTTCAAAATCATATTTCATTTTGCTATTAAAATATTTCATGTAGTTTTGTTAAGAACTAACTATAAAAGATCTATTGTTTACCCATTTCAAAATATTAATCTTACCTAATGGGTAGAGCAATATTTCATTGAAAATGATGAGTGTTACGTACACTTTTGTGAGAGAGCTACTGTATAAATTATTATTGTATTGAATAAAATATTACATGTAGAGTAGAAGAAGAAAAAAATACCAATACTTAGAGAAGGGGTGGGGAGGGGGCGGAATATTTGTTTAAGAAAATAAAAATTGCAGAGGAAAAAAATTTTGAAGGTCATTAACAAAAGTTATTAAACAAAAACACTTCGTTCACCAGAATTATATTAGTAAAATTCATGAAGAAGAATGAAAACACATAACCATGAAACATATCCAACGTTGAAATGAAAAGTTTCAAAGTTCTATGCTATTTATCAAGGCGCTGTATTTATTATCTGCTTTGCTGTAGCGACGGTGGAATTTTTTATGTAAGTTTAAATTCGTAAAAATGCTTTGATCATCTTTGTCAATTGTCTAACGGGGGGAAATAAAGGAAGTACGTTTTCGGAAACAAATGTCAACAAACACACATTTTCATTTGCAAATAAAAAATAACGCTAGTTAAGCCTAACGTGGAGGTGACTCAAAGTTAGTGTATACAGAATTCCAAACCAAATCGAACAGGTCGTTTCCAATTTTAATGTGTTTTAAATCCAACAATAAACACAACACTAAACAAAAATGTAACAATACATAAAAGAAGGCACATTGCACATACAAATTTTAATAAATACTAACCTTTATGAATCCTTTAGAATAACTGCCGTAAAATATTTTAACGAGCAAGTATACGACTGAAACGAAAACTCCCAGAATGCACTGCAATGTGACGAAATCGGGACGAAATTATTTCGTGAAAAATTTGAGATTTCTGGTTTCGTCAAATATTACGTGATTCGGTGACGAAAGGATCGTAGACAATAACGAAATAGTGCTCGAGGATTGCCGAATCGTTAAAATTGAACGTTTCATTTTTGACAGTGTAGAAGCGCAATTTTGAAACTCAGACTTAAAAAAAGTTTCCGAACCCCACATCTTCTCTTATCGCCATCAAAGATGGTCTAGAATTAGGTAAGGACTTCGATTTCAAGAAGCATCTAGGAGTGCGCTCCTGCCCATACATTCGCAAAACAGCCCTGCCCCATCCTTAAACATCGTCTAAAATTCCATTTTTAGGACTTTGATAGTAAATTCGGAAGGTCCCTGAACCTTCCCTACCTCTACACTGTTAAAACTACAGGATGCATTCGGCACCTTTCAGGGGAGAAACGCTTGTTCACCAGCGGCACCCAATACGGAGCCGAAATCGCACCTCTAAATAGGGTGAAAAACAGGCACCTTTTAAAAACTAGACAGCCGGAGTGAAAAAAAGGAACCTTCGGAGAGAGAAATGGCACCCTTACTATAGATCCTCCTCCCCCCTCCCCCGTATTGTGTGCGTTTTTGAATACAGTTGTTTTTTTTTTTTTTTCTTTTTTTAAGTTTTGTTTTGATTTATGATATTCTACGTTTTGGACATTTTCACATTGAACTCGGTATTGGGAATGATTAAAACATGTAATTACAGCATTTGATCATATTTCAGAGCTTTCAACATAGTTAAGAAGTGCTCATAGCTTTAATTCATCTGATCGTGCTCTAACTCAGTGTTTCTCAACCTCTTTTGACCCACGGGAGCGGTAAAAGCAAATGGAAAAACTTTGCGGACCGGTGAAATCTTTATCGTTTTCTTAAAAATTCATAAAATAAATAATATGAATAATAACTCTGGGGCCGTTAAAAAACATGTGAAAAAATTCAGGGTTCTGATGATTTTTTTTAACAAAAAGTAATGTTAAAAATTAATGAAACAATAAATATCTACCCCTCCACTTGGTATCAAAGATCTGTCACAAATACGTTATAATTTAAGGGGTCTCAGGACTTTTTAACCTTAAAAAATTCAATTTTTTGAAAAAAATATATGTTGTTGTCCCTATTTTTCTGAACAGTTTGGTACCAAACTTTTAATGATCATCCAAATACTTCGGAAGTAATCAAACAAAATAGAAGGTATTGTTTACATTTGGGACCTTTAAATCGGCGACGTCACGCCCACTTGAATATGTCAAGTGTTTTATTTCTCATCGTTTCTCTTGCATATGCTACATACAAAGCCATTGCTATTATTTTTCTTGATCGTACAGGATAGAAACATCTAAACTTTTGTTGTTATGGTTTGAACAAGCTTCGAATCGGCGGCGAAATTGTTATTGGTTTAGCTTTTTGCAATCCCAATTTTTACGCTTTACGCTTTGCTATTAGCATTTGTAATATGAATCCTGAGAATAAAAAACGATCTTCCGGACAAAGACCAAGAAAAAAGAAATTTCATGGGAACAGATTCGTGAAAAAGAATAAAACTTCGGGTAAATTAGAAAAAGTAATCTCCAATCCTAGTATTCCAAGTACTTCAAGTGCATCAGAAAAAAAAATTTCATCAAGCTTCGCTGATGCTGATGCCTTTGAAGATTCCATATCGAGTGAATTTGAAGGTTATAGAATTGTCGATTTATCTCTATTATTCACAGTTTTGGAAAAAAATGTGAGATGTTCTGAGTGCTATGGTAATTTAAAATTTTCTGAGGTGTCTACTTGTGGTTTGTCTTCCACATTGTGTTTGGCTTGCACCAATTGCAAAACTGAACTTTTCTTCAAGACATCACAGCTGATTAAGGAAAAAAATAGTATTCCTGAAATAAATAGGCGCTCTGTTCTGGCTATGAGGTGCATCGGTCAAGGGCTGTCATCTCTTCAAACATTTTGCGCCATCATGTGTTTGCCATCCCCAGTTACACAGAAAACCTATGATGCCATAAACGCACAGCTACAACATGCTACGCAAAAGGTCGCAGAAGCGTCTATGAAAAAAGCTGCAGCTGAAGAAGTCGAACTGAACAGCAATGAGCCCGATATCACAGTAAGTGGGGATGGCACATGGAAGACTCGAGGCCATTCTTCGCAGGTAGGAGTGTGCTCTCTTATCGGTGGTAGCTCAGGCAAAATAATCGATACTGAAGTTATGTCGTCTTTCTGCAAAGGGTGCTCATCATATAAGGGTCAAAAGTTTGGACCAATGTACAATGCGTGGCTCTCTAAGCATAAAACTGTCTGTAAAAAGAATCACACAGGGTCTGCAGGGCAGATGGAAGTAAGCGGCATGATTAAAATTTTCAGGCGATCCGAGGATACGCGAGGTGTGCGGTATCAAGACTATATTGGAGACGGGGATGCTAAAACGTACACCGCTGTATGTAAAAATTACCCGTATGGTCAAGATTTTGAGATAAAAAAAATTGAATGTGTGGGACATATTCAGAAAAGAATGGGAACTCGACTGTTAAAACTAAAAGCCTCCTTGGGTAAGAAAAAGCTTTCCGATGGAAAATCTATTGGCGGAAAAGGGCGCCTAACAATAGAAAAAATAAAAAGTCTAACTTTATTTTATGGGAATGCCATAAGAGCCAACGCAACCAATGTGAACGACATGCGTTCTGCGATTTGGGCTGTCTGGTGTCACACTGGGAGCACCGACAAAGAACCCATGCATTGGTTTTGCCCTCAAGGACCGAGTAGCTGGTGCAAATACAATGCTGCAGTTGCAAACAATAAAGTAAAGCAGTACAAACATAAACACCCCTTACCAGATGCTGTGATGAAGGCCATTAAACCAATTTTCAAAGACTTGTCACATGTAAAACTTTTACAAAGGTGTTTAGGTGGAAGAACGCAGAACTCGAATGAGTCTTTTAATTCTGTTGTGTGGAAGTACTGCCCCAAAGTGACCGGATCTAGCGTCACAGCAGTTAATATTGCAACAAATTTAGCTATTATTACATTCAACGATGGGAAGCAAGGTCTTCTGCATGTTTACAAAGAACTCAATTTAAAAATAGCCAAAAGTTTGCATTCATTCTGCCTCGATGCAGACAAAGTTCGAGTCGTCGTGTCAAAGAAACGTTCTCTAGGTTCATCACATGAGGCTCGTAAAGCCAAAAAACTTAAAAATGCCATTGAAAAAGAAAGGTTTCTGCAAGAAGAAGGCGAAGTTTATGCTGCTGGAGAATTTTAGGGTGTGTAACTTTATTATCTAAACGATAGTTTTATTTTGAAATTGAATTTTAACTTTAAACGCGTTTTTCTAAAAACGTAAAATTTCTGACGCCGCGCATCATAGTAAAAAAAATTATAGTTCTATTGCTCTGAAATTTTGTGTACATATGTTGTGGGACTTATTCTAAGACTTATTCTACAATTTAAGTAAAATCAATGGTAAAAAAAAATAATAAGGGGAGTTTTTATATCAAAATTCTGATTTTTATTGTATTTTTTACATTTCTATCATTAAAAAATATTTACTGCTTTATTATCTAAAAAAAAAGTAGAATAGCATATTACTGTGACAATCATCTGTAGTTTGAAACCCTTTTGATAAAAATAGGCCCATTTTTTATTTCAGAATCATGCGCAGAGCAAAATATTCACTTTTCTCGATTTCGAAAAAAGTCATATAAAATTTGCATCGTTGTATTAATTATTTTGAATAAAAATTAAATCTAAGGGTACTAAATTATACATTCATATGAGTATTTGCAGTGATAAAAAAATCAGCTTTCAAAAATGTTTCCTTAATAAGATAAAAATTTTTGAAAACATAGCCTTTTTCGCATGCTCGTCAACACACGAAAAGTCCTGAGACCCCTTAAAAACGAGTAATTATTTAAAACATGTGAGAAATTATACATTTACTAAAACATGACGTATTCCGAAAATGAAGCATAGCTGTACTTATGGATTATTTACATGATGAGCCAAAAATATTCAGGGATATTACAATTACGGAAGAACAAAATCGTTTCATAAACGTTAATCAAGAGGAACAAAATAAAATGCACATAAAGTTTTTCAACCAGTTAAATAAAAAACCAAAAGGAATTTCTAACGCTATCGAGCATCAACCACTAACAGGAAATGATTCTAACACTTGAATGAGAAAGCAAAAAAAAAAAAAAAAAGAGCTAGACTGAGAGAGATTTTTTTCTCTCGCTAGCTTTCTGTTATAATTACGAAGCACAAGAAACATTTTTATTAAGGTTCTTTTGGTGATTAATAAAAGCTGCTTATCGAGTATTCAAGAAAGTAATGACAGATATTTTTAGTAGCGTTTTGAATGATGGAAATTTCACGATAGTAACGGTAAACGGGAACTAGAAGACTAACGGTTACTGAAAAGCAATAAATGCACTTTTAAACACTTAACTATGTTTGAAAGCCCCAAAAGCTACAAAGTGATCAAAAGCTGTACTTACTTGTAATTTCGGATAATTAATCCTAGAAAAGTTGTGTTTTAATCCAATAGTGTACTTCATTCAATGTGAGAGACACACAAACGCAATCATTATTTGTCCGCCATATTGAGGTGGTTTGAATGTATGTCTAAGGCAAAAAGCGCATGCGCAATGAGTCTTTCTGCGATTGCATGCTGTTTTGGCTCCTCTGCTCTATTTTCTGGCCTGCATTGCTCCTTCAGGCACTATGCTTTCACCTTAGAGGGAATATTTTCACTCGTCTGGAACCCCTGGTTATAACAGTGTAATATCACCAAGGACTGTCTAAAATTTCGCATTTGTGGCTTAGATTCTGATAACATTTCTGGAAAAAGCCCCCAAACATCCCCGGATAATATCGTTGAATATCTTATACAGTAGAACCTCCTTTAAGGGACACTTCCGAATAGGGGATACCTCTATTAAAAGGACATTTTTTCTGGTCCCAGTCCCTTTGAATTGGGACCTCCTTGTATTTGCTTCTGAATAAGGGACACTCTATTTAAGGGACAGTTACAGAAAAAACTTACAAAAATTAATGTGTAAATGTATACAAAGTATTGAATATACAGGAGTTTAAGTATCTCAAGTTCATCTAATGATATTTTGAAATTTACGTGTACTAATATGACGTATTGTAAAATTTTTGCTAAAATTTACATGAGAGTTTTTCCTCTCAGCAACTTATTCAAGTAGGCTAACAGCCAGGATAGTCAACGACCTATGAATATTTTGTGTAAATAAAACTTCAAATGTGAACACTGATTGGAATTCAAATTGTACTGAATTTTAAATTGCCTGAAATCAAACAAGTCCATGTAAGGAATTACTTGAAAATAATTCATGCATGCTACAAAAGATTACCATTGTCAAATTTTTGATTAAAGTTTAATTATTAAAAGAATGAATTTTGAAATTTTAATAATTTTGATTTGTGTTCAGTATACATTAATCATTTTTAGCATTTTATATTGAATGTTAATAGCATTTGGCTTTTACGAAATTATACTGAGTTAATATACTGTATGCATCATTTCATATACCTCCAAAGAAGAGACACCTCTATTTAAGGGTCAATTTTTCTGGTCCCCTTAGTGTCCCTTATCGAGAGGTTCTACCGTATATGATTCCTATGGCCTGTTTCTTTGTCGCTACATGAAATCTTATTTATTCTTTTATCAAATTCCATGATTTACTCCTTATTTTAAAGCTTATCGTGTCTGGTAATGACGAAAAATGAATCCACGGGCTAAATATTGCTTTTTTTTTTTTTTTTTTGTCAGAGAAGCAGTTTTTTTTTCCTGTTTTTATTGCACATTACTTCACAGCCAGAGGGACACACTGGCTCGGTCGGATAAAGCAGCGTGCTAATAAGAGGAAGGGCTTGGATTCAAATCTGGGTCGAAAAATATCGTTTTAATGGGTTTTTTTTCTTTAGCAGAATTCTTATCGAAGTTTCCATTGGTATTAATTAAACAAATTATTAAGCAACACAAACAGTCACACAAGGTGTGTGACATGCCACGGAGGTGAGAGATTTTTTATTAATATACTCCTAATGGATAAATTTTTTCAAGGAAATATTTTCTTTTTTCTTCGTTACTACAATCTGCACATATTAAGCATATGAAAACATGTTCACTTCTTTTTTTTCATTAATTTACATCCCTGAAATTCAAGTTCCTGGAAGTAAGAAGTCGCAATAACCTCACTTAGTTTTTAAAACAAAATCTATGGTCTTGTTTTTCGACAAAAATCTCACAACTTCTTTAAGGCCAAAAATAAACAAGGGGGTCCCTTGTATCATGGAAAATAAATTTTGAAGTCATTACTGCCACGTGTTAATGAGGAATGGTATTTTGTGTTTAGATAACGGAGGTGAGAATTTGTTGTGTGACATGATTCCTCATCCTACTAAAACGAACTAAAACACAATGTACTATAAAATTAAATATACTACAGTTAGTATTTGAGACACTTGTGAAAGGAATAATCTTTGCTAATAATAAAGCTCTGCCGGGCTGATGAGTGCTAATAAGCACGAAACTGCAGTCCTCGGCTGGAAATGACTGAGCTGGCGGTGTATTCCATATGAAAACATGTTCACTTCTTTTTTTACATTAATTTACATCCCTGAAATTCAAGTTCACGGAAGTGAGAAGTCGCAAAAACCTCACTTAGTTTTTAAAAAAAATTCTATGGTCTTGTTTTTCGACAAAAATCTCACAACTTCTTTAAGGTAAAATAACAAGGGGACTCCATTGTGTTACGGAAAATAAATTTTGATGTCATTACTGCCACGTGTTAATGAGGAATGGCATTTTGTGTTTAGGTAACGGAGGTAAGAATTTGTTGTGTGACATGATTCCTCATCCTACTCAAACGAACTAAAACACAATATTAAAAAATTAAATATACTACAATTAGTGTTTGAAACACTTGCGAAAGGAATAATAAATAAAGAAGTACATACTTTTAATTGAACAAGTTATTAAGCAACATAAAGAGTCACGCAAGGTGTGTGACATGCCACGGAAGTGAGGATTCATGTTATGAACCAAAAATATACTAAAAAAAATCATAAAAAATTGTTGGCAGGTTTAAACAGATAGATTTTTGATGAAACTAAAAAGCATTGTTAAATGAATAAATTCCTTAAAGTTTTTATTGTAAAAGGCTTGTGACAGAAAAATTACACTTTTTGAAAAATGACCCATAAGAAACTTAATTTTAAACAAGGGCACCCATATACAAAATTTTAAGGAGAGGGGGGGGGGGCTCAGATTTTTTCCCCATGGTTTAGCAGGATATTTTCCCTATAGAAACCGATTTCAGTACAGATTATAGTTATTGAAATTTGACATTTTTAATAAAGTTATTCATTATAAGTGTTTTTTAATAAGTTATTCATTAAATTATTAGTTATTCATTAATTGCTGGAGAAGAAATGTTTAAAAGAAAAAAGTACTAAAAGCAGGGAAGAACTAATTTCAGGGGGGCAGCTTTAGCCCCCCTATATGGGCACCCTTGGTTTTAAAAAAGTTCCTCGCATTGAATTAAAAAAGATAAACTTCCTGTGTTGGTGACGGAATGACAATTTTTTTGCGTCTGTTACGGTAAAAAAGACCATATTTTATATTTAAATCATACAAAGTTATATTACTCAATAAATTAGAATGAGTGAAATACTTTATAAAATAAATTTAAAACAAAAAAGAAATATTTTCGAGAAAGTTTTAACGTTCATGGAATGGCCCAAAGCTAAAAAGGAAAAAAATACTATTCATCTAAAAAGTGAAATGATAATAATAATAATAATAACAATTTGAACAGCGAAGTGGCAATGTAATTCAGATAAATTTTTTTCAGGGCAGACTAATCTTTGTAAATAAAAATAAATAACTTTAGAGCAATATAATACTCATCAGTAACTTGAAGTTGCTAAAACTTGCATGTACCTAAAAAAGTTATTTTATTATTCAAAAGGCTATAGGTTACTAGTGTGAGCTTGAATGTTTGATTGAAACAAATCTTTTTTCCATGGAAAAACAACTTACTGTGCTATACATAGCACTTTCACTCTCTAATGGGGTTCTTTCCACACCGCTTCACTTCGGATGCGGAAATACGCTTCGTAATTCACAACCTAACTCAACTGGGGGCCTGCTTTTAGTTCCTTAGAATTATGTCAGCGGTATTTTCAGGCTGTCAGGTGGAAGTTGCATGTGTAAAGATGCGAAAAATGTTGCAATTAGTTGTCTTTCTTAAGTCATTTTCGCTTATCCGAAAACATCGCGTTTCAAAATTGAGATCACATGTCGAAGATTTCGCTCGGTTTCGTTACGGAGTGATGCATTCGGTGGATAATGACGTAGTTCAATCTGCTGCCATATTTGGTCTCTCATATATTCTGTATTTTTCCTGTTTCACTCTTTTTGGATAGTAAAAGGCTGCCCATAAAAGATCTCTACATTTTTGTCCCCCCTCCCCCTTCGTCATATTCAAGAGCGCCATAAATTTACTCGCACGAACGCACTTCGAAAGTTTTAGATCATTCGAAAGCTTGGAACTTTCTGCTTAAGATGAAGTTTGTTTGAAGTTTCTACGAGCATTAGGAGAGCTGTAGGAATCGTTTTGTGAAAACCAACATCCAAGGCTTATAATTAGCAAGCGAAACGATTCTATATGGTTGTGTTCGATGAGGGACCGGTAGCTTACAGGTTGGTTAATCACATGACGAATAATGACGTCAGTTCAAATGCTTTAGCATTGACTGACGTCATTAGCTGTCACGTGATCAGTTGACCGGTCGCTACCGGTTGAACTCCTCGAAGGCAAGCAATAATAGGGAAGTTGCAACCTATTAAATGTTCATATTTTGGCTATTGGATATTGTTAACTGACCCTCAAAACTAATAAATTCATCATCGCCGAATTTTAAAACACCGTGATTGATTTTTAATGAATTTTTAAAAATCCACGCGCAAAAGTGCGCTCTTCTGAAACGTCACGAGCCTACGTCACAGGGCGCTAATGGGCAGCCTTCCGCCGAAGATCTCTTGTTTTCGCTGCGGACATTTTGAGCGCGCTGATATTTTTATTTTTTAGAAATTCAATAATCCTTTTAAACACACTATGGAGACCGGATTCGTTAAAGCACAATCTAAATAATCTTCCTCAAGTAACATCAATGATGATATTCGAATATTTCCGAGAGGGATGAGAGGTTTAATGTTCCAGAAATGCGAGGAGATAAGCCTTTTACGTTTCGTCTTCGAAGTCGAATGCGTGACCTTCGGCTTCTCCCGTATCGGAAGAGCGCATGACGTCACTTCTTATGCCATTTGACGTCACAAGCGCTTGAACTTTAAAAATTAATTAAAAAAAAAAACTACTGATCGTATCGCAAAAATTTTTTCACCTATGATGTTCATGCATGTTACTCTATCATATAAAAATAAAATTGAAAAATCGAAAACTTCCCTATTAAGCTCCAGAATAAAATCAAAAATTATAGATAAATGGAAATTATTTTCGATACGGAAATTAAATTTGTATGTTACCATGGTTACGTCTATTGCTCTCTTTGATTGTTTCGTTACTTTTTTTTTTTTTTAATATTTTTAAAAACGTGCTTATTTTGGCAATCAATCCTTTTCCTTTGGGATTAAAGAATTTAAAATATTTTAACTGTTAAGAAAAATTTGTCTGTTTTTATTTTCTTAGTTTTTATGGAATTACATTCAGTAAATTATTAGAATATTGATCTACAACTTTTTTTTCTATAGTGCTTAGTTTTGGAAAAATGTCTTACTTTGCGTTTTAAGCAACAAAGGAAAATTTCCTCACTCTTTAAAAGTATTTCTAAAGCTTTTGCTGGTTTCTGTTAAGCTACATGCTAAGTTTTCAAATCGGCCAAAAATATAGAGAGATCTTTAAAAAAAAACATAGTAGACGTTAACCGTAAATATTAGGGTGGGTCGAAAAAACCCATTCTTTGTTTTGTAGTTGTAATACCGCGGAAAAGTTGCGAATTATAAAGACAAACAAAGGAAAAAAAGAATTATGGAAATCGATTGACATCTTCCGTTCGCGCATGGAGCCTAAAGTTTGACAAAATATGAAAAAAACATCATTTTTGACATTTTTTTTTAAATTTTTTAATTAGATGTGTTTTTAATGTAATAGTTTGTAACTTCTTTAAACAGAGTACCAAAACATTGTGTTTAAATTTGGTTTCGAGCTAATACCTTTCTGTCGCGCATGGGCCCCAAAATTTTACAAAACAATGAAAAATTTACATTTTTATGGGTTTTAGGTATTTGATGAATAATCAGTATTTAAATATAATAGACGAGGTATTTTTTTTCAGTCGAACAGAAAATGAGATAGAAAAAAAAACTGTCAGATTCAGTCTATGTTTTCCGGTAACGCAAAGCCTTAGAAACTCTCCTGCGCAGACGTCGGACAGCAATCCAGACAACGTTATTCGGATGACCTGGAGGCGCTTCCTCCACGCCATCCCCACCTTCATAGAACCACGTTAGCTGTCTCCCAACATTGTTTTTTCAGTCTGCATCTGTCAGTAGTGATCTCAGTAAACTATTATTTAGTTCGATCCAGCTGATTTAGTTCTGTAACTCTTGTAGTTTTTTGTCATGATATATGAATGTACAATGAGCAGTTTGTCTCTTCCATTTCAATGAGTTGCCATTCCACCACATGTTTCAGCTCTTGGATGGCAAGACAATGGGGTCTAGTACCTCTAAAGGGTCAGGCTGGATCTTGGAGTCAGGCTGGATAAAAAAGCTCAGCTGCTCAGCACACTTGGAAAAAATCCATAAAAAATCAATTCTTTTTCTGAGTAAGCTACAATGCATCGCTGGAAAATCTTGGGGAGCAAATATCCAACTACGCAGATTGCTATACCAAACAGTAATAGAACCTTCAATTCTTTATGGAGTCGCAGTATGGGGTCAATTTTTGAAGCAGAAAGATCTGAAGAAATTAGGAACTATTCAACGTCATTTCCTCCTTGTTGTCTTAGGAGCATATAACACATCAGCTCATACCACTCTGCATGTTCTTGCGTGTATTCCACCAATTGCTCTTACAGTTCATCGAAAATTAGCTTTGGGAAATATATTTATCAGGAAAACCACAATGCAAATATCACCAAATAATACTTTCTCTTCTAATAACTTTGAAGAAGCCAGCCAAAAATGGACAGAACATCCAAAATTACAGTGTGCAATTTCGTATATTAGTCTAGAAGAACCTAATATTTCAATACTTCATACAGGAATTTTCACGGACTGTTCGAAAATATGTGATGGAACAGCATCAGCATTCACCCACATCTCCAATAATCAGGTTGTCTACGATTGGTCAGCCAAACTAACTGTAAATAATTCAGTTTTTCAAGCTGAACTTTTCTCCATTTTTCACGCTTTACACTATATCGCATCAAAAAATATTATCTCGAGCACTACAATATTCTCAGATAGTATGTCTTCTCTCAAAGCGATAATGGACCCGATGCATACCTCAAAGTTGGTCAGAGACATTCAAACTCTCTGCAGAGAAAGCCCAAATATAAAACTAAACTGGATTAGAGCTCATATGGGTCACTTCGGCAATGAACATGCCGACTTTTTAGCTAAAACCGCAGCAATGAGTCTTACACATCCATTCGTCTATAAAATTCCTCTGCCAAAATCTTTCCTCAAATATCCCCTCTGGTCTGAACTTCTTCAAAATTGGCAGGAAATCTGGGACCTGCAGAAACTGGTCGGAGAGTTCATGATTTCCTGCCAAAAGTAAAACTAAAACAACGCTGCAAACATCCAGTAGAAGTACAATTTCTCAGCGCACATGGACCATTTCCATCGTATCTACACAGATTTAAGTTAATTAGCTCACCATTATGTGTATGCAGTCAACCTGGAACTCTTGAACATTACATATTCAACTGTCCTCTAACCAGCTCTTTCCATTGCACTTACAATTCCAACTTTTCTTTCTCCAAAAATATTTCACGCATTCTATCTCATCCAGTTACACCCAAGAATATCCATAAAATAATGTCGTTTCTCATATCTCAAGCAGATGACTTTAAATATCCAGCCTAAAAACTTTCAAAACTGCCGTTTACATTGTATTTACCAGCCATCCCAGTCTTATTTAGCTTCTTCATTTGTATATTAGTTCTTTTTATTTAGTTCTTTTTATTGTTTGTTATCTTATTATTGTTATTGGTTTTTGTAATTATCAAAATTGTTCCAGCGAGTGTCGCTCGTGATCTGTTCTGTTCCCCCCAGTCACCACATCGGATTAAACCCTCACCGGGGTTGGTACGGTGGTGATTGGTGGGGTTCAAATAAATAAATAAATACCTCTAAAGGATCAATTGGGGAAATGTTAGTTGACTGCCAGAATCTTCCGGTAGTTAACTTTCAGAGTATTGATTGTCTGGTCCCAGAGATGGACCAAAACGCGTTCAGCAAAGATCAACATCATTAATTTGATATTTCAAAGGCAATTGAATCAGGAACCTGTAAAGAAGATTTGTCTGTATGAAATCCTCGGCGTTTCTCACATTCGAGGTGATTGACAAAGGCAAATAGAACTCTCAGATTGTGTATATAAGTGAAGAAAGCCTCGCATCTGAACTTCAAGAATTAGTATACTTTATATTGAAAACATTCACGCCAATGCGGTTTTCTATCAAATCACTTTAAGACGGCCCAAAACTTGTTTACCAAGAAATACAATGTATCAGGTACTTGCTAAAATCTTTGATTTATGTTGTCGACCCTGCGATCGAACGGAATGGTCTTTTCGCTCACCCAGAAAACTTTTAGCCATGACTCAAGACGACAATAAATACATAAATGTTCGGGGTTCGAAGAATTCTGAAGTCAAGGCAGATAGATCCAAGAGGGAAAACAGTTAGAACTTTCACGCAAAAGTCAACTTCTATGTGCAGGAATACTCAGAAATGGTCAGCTGGATGTACTGTTAAATTATCTTCTTCCTCAGTTTTGGTACAAATCAGTGACGACGACGACGACATCGAATCACGCATCGACAGTGACTCAATCCCTGACTTTGAAGACCTATTTGCTGGTGAAGTTAAGCATGATCTGGACGGCAGGGTGGTTTTTATAAATCCGTCACGAGATTCAGTTCCACAAACTTTTCCTGAGACTACCGTGACGAGTTTTACGCAGCGTTCAATAGTATGAGTGTGCATTGGGAATTGCTTGAAAGTAATGTTCCAGACAGCCAACAAACATTTCACCAAGACCAACTGGCCCTTAAGAGGTACTGGGCTCCGTTTGTCTTGCCATCAAAGAGCTTAAACTTGTGGCGAAAAGGCAACTCATTGAAATGGAGATGACAAACTGCCCATTGCACAGGCATATATCATGACAAAAAACTACAAGAGTTGTCAAATGAAAACAGCTGCTAGATCGAACTAAATAATACTTTACTGAGATCACTACTGACAGATGCAGAGTGAAAAAACAATGTTGGGAGACAGCTAACGTAGTTCTAGGAAGGCGGGATAGAGATCCTATGTACGGAGAGATTGGACAACGGCGCGCCGCTATCCGCCATGTTTAGTCCAAGTGTCGTCAGCTCGAAATGCTGCGCTGTGTGAACTTCTAGCTTTCCCACGGTATAAAGGACATTAAATCTTTTAAGTACAGACTTACTTTTTTTTCTCCTCGCATTTTTATAAAACGGAGTGAGTTCAAAGTCTGGCAATCCAGCGGCAATTGTTTCGTATCGTCATAGCGCGTACAGAGATTTTTTTTCCTCAAAAATTTGTTCATAAAGATGAAAACAAATAGATATTTGTGATCTGCACATTGCATTTCATAATATCATAAGTAGCTTCTAGTTTTTTCGATACAATGTACAGTGATATTTGGGGCAGAAGATGCATTATGATCTGCAGGGAGTGAGTATCTTTGGACTTAAGATGACCGCCATTCCGAAGTTGTCCAATCTCTCCGTATTTAGGATCTCTAGGATGGCGCGGATGGAAGCGCTTCCCAGCCAGGCAAATAACGTTGTCTGGACGTCTGCGCAGGAGAGTTTCTAAGGCGTTACCAGAAAACATTGACTGAACCTGACAGGTTTTTTTTTCTATCTCATTTTCTGTTCGACTGAAAAAATACTTCGTCTACTACATTTAGATACTGATTATTCATCAAATACCGAAAACCCATAAAAATGTAAGTTTTTCATTATTTTGGAAAATTTTGGGGCCCATGCGTGACACAAAGATATTAGTTGATCGAAACCAAATTTAAACACAATGTTTTGAAGCTCTGTTAAAAGAAGTTACAAACTATTACATTAAGAAAACATTTAATAAAAAAATTATTAAAAAAATCTCAAAAATGATGTTTTTTCTTATTTTGTCAAACTTTAAGCCCAATGCGCGAACGGAAGATGTCAATCGATTTCCATAATTCTTTTTTTTTCCTTTGTTTGTCTTGATAATTCGTAATGTTTCCGCGCTATAACAACTTCGAAATTAAAAAAAAAAGAGTTTTTTCGGCCCACTTGAGTAAAATATACACGCGAACCAAATGACATGTTAGTATTCTATTACGGGCAGGGCCGGATTTGGAAGTGTGGAGGCCCCGGGGCAACAAAGGAGTGGAGGCCCCTAATCAGGGATCGAAAAGATCATCATATATTTTGAAATATCCGATACTTTGATATATATCCGAACATTTATATATATATATATATATATATATATATATATATATATATATATATATATATATATATATATATATATATATATATATATATATATATATATATATATATATATATATATATATATATATATATATATTAGGGTGGTCCTTATTTTTGAAGTTGTAGATATTTTACACGACGCCCCCTCAATTTGTTCCATTATACAAATAAATGATCCATGCTAAATTTTAAGTCAATCCATGAATATTAACACGTGCCCCTAGGGCCCCCTTTTTAGAGTTTTGAAGAAAAAATTGAGGATTTTCTCATTTTTATGTAAAAATATTCCTAGGTTTCATATTTAAAGTAATTTTGAACCTCAATAGATGTTGCTACTTCCAGACCAACCACTCTCTCACTCTCATTCTGTTAAATTTTACATATTACATAGGGTACATGTACACCAATGGCCTTGAGACAGGCATACCGCTATTCGCGCTCGTTTCAGACCAAGCGGCAGGGGAACATTTCTTTCCACCAAGATGGACACCAGGGATTCTAAAGGTCATTAATGAATGGCCTAGGCCATTAATGAATGATTTTTGACAACAACAAATTGGCTCCTCCAGGCTTTGGGGGTGTTGATATAGAACATTTTCTGTGTATTAGGTGTATCAAATAAGGTCACTAGGTTTCCATGCTATAAATATAAGTAATCACAATTATATCTTAATTTGCTGTTCTTTAGATATATACTTAAATGTTTATGCATTCTTAATATTTAAATTTTGAAAAATCCTCGATTACCCTACCATAAAAATAAACTCTATTTTCCATATCTAAAACATAAATTTAAAACAATTCCAGATCGGAATAATGTAAAAATCTATACTTTAAACTGTTTTCTATTTCAGTACATATTCCTTTATGATCATCAAATTCCTCTTGCAATTCACAAGATTTAGAAACCGAAATGTGTATCTATCCTAACCTGTTGAACCTTTTTTTATATCTGGTCTACCACAACGCAAAAAAGCTTGACAACTATTGAGATCTGCTCGCATTTCATCAATGTTAGACAAATGCCATATTAGGGACAAAGATGCTGCTCATTTATTAACAGCCTATGTAGATGCAGTAAATTTAAATCCAAATAACCTTATGATCAATCGTACATCCCTTAAGAGAGTAAGAGAAAATCTTCGGGAGGTAAAATCAGATTTTATGAATTTGAATTTAGATTTTTTAGTTATTCCCTGGGATTCAAAGCTATACATCCAGATGTAACTGAAAAAAAAAAACGCCGATAGGCTTATCGTGATAGCATCAGGTTCCAATGTTAAACAGCTACTCAGAATTTCTGAGATATTTTCAGTTGTATATGATATCTTAGATGATTCCTCTTTATTGCTAACTGTTTAAGATGTATTGTTTTATACAGCGGCTTACAATACCGGGCCGTATAAATTGTGCATGTAATGTTTTAGAGCAAAAGCTGAACGGTGATATATTGCTTTTTTATTGCTATCATCATGCACTTGAAATCGTACTGCAGAGTGTCTTTAAAGAAGTTCTTGCCTTTCTTAGTTCTAGACTCGATATTCCATTATTTAAGCGCTTCAAAATTCAAAAATTACACATACCACTTAAATTCTAAAAGAAGAATTTGATGACATATTATTTTTCATAGAAAGCAGAATTAATAAATATTACAGAGAATTCTCATAACGTGTAATAATATTTCTTGGTGAAGTCCATCCTCCTACAGGGATATGTTTTCGGCAACCTGGAGCTTATCTGTGAGCCAGATGGGTGGCAAAAGGAATTTATTGTTTGAATATTTATATATTTAGGAAACAATTTAAATTGACCTTACATGAAGAGATTGCCCGTAAATGCTGTTTTACAGTTAAATGTTGTATGAAGATATAGTTTTTCGCAGCAACCCATTCTAGGCCTTTTAAATTAATGTAAAGTGTAGTGTCTAAAAAACCTGCAGCGTGCAAAATGATGACAAACATGCAGCAAAAGCAGTGATTGAAAAATTCATAAATCACTTATGATACTTAGGGGATGAACTAGTAGCTTTGTCTGTATTGGATGAAAGAATTAACTTTGAAGGAAAATACTACTTCTTTTCCTTGATAGGAAACTACTACTTCAAAAAATGCTTGTTGAATAGGAAGGCATGTCTGATGACTGTATAAAAAATTTCAAATAACAGTAGATGATTTGGAATACTTTCTTAGTAAAGATCTTCCTCTTTATAGAATCAATTACAAGTCAATAAAACTGTTTGATAAGTTACAAACACCAAAAGATGTTTTCCTATTTAATCCTGATTCATTGCAAAATGAAGGAAGCTATTTAAAGGGAAAGAAACATCGTTAAAATGCTGAAAGTTGTGAATGATACAACTGAAAGAGGAGCACAATTAATCGAAGAATTTCACAATCAATTTACCAAATATGAGCCACAAAAGCAATTTAGTATTTTACAGACACTCCAAGACTATCGGACAAAAAATGTACACGATTGAGATACATTGAGAAAAGCGTACGATTAAGGTAAAGTTTCGAAAGCAATATTTCATTCTTATTCAATGCAAAATCTTTAGACGATATGGCCCCCTTTGGCTCATCTTTCTACCACGCTTCCACGTTATGATATTCAAGAAGCGAATTAAATATTGCGCTCTACGCTTGCTTTCAACCATATCGTTGCCAATACACGTGAGTAAAGATGCGAATTAAATATTTTGCTCTGTGAATGGCAACAGTATATGGCATTTCATCATTTGTGATCTCATCGGCAGAAGCGTAAACAATGAAAGCGCACCGGTTAAAGTATTTTTTTTAATATTAAATTTAAACACATTATTTAAAAAATGGTCAAATCCTATGATTATAAACATGCTCTTGCATAAAAAATTTCTTTTAAAATTTTGAAAACGACCCCATTGTTTAACGTTCCTCAAGTTGAAGCTTTTCTTTTTTACCAAAAAAAATAGAGCAAAAAACCTCACCGTTCCATTAAAAAAAATAAATAAATAAAATAAGTAAAAAATAAAAAATATCGCATGTTTGAATGATCCGTAAATGGAAGACGAATCTTTTTGAAAAAATAAAAAAGAAATACAAGAAAGGTAAAAAGAAAAGAAAAAGGGAAACAAAATCTCCGGTCCCCGAATTTATTTCAAAAGCTCTTGCGGAGCCGCTCCTGGGATCATAAAAAAACATTGAAAAAAGTAGGTGTAAGTGATAAAATTAAAAATGCGGACACAACCGGTACAAATAGTAGCAGAAACTTTTAGGGAAAAATATGGTACTAATAGACGTGGAAGGTGATGCAGCACAGGAAAAAGTAGAATGTTCCACCCTTGTTGAAAAATTTTTATTCGAATACTTTTCAAATTTAGAAATGATAGCTCGATAACATTTAAATCAAGTGTTCAGATTCCCCTAAAATCGTGAAAAAACATTAGTTTGTCGAGTTCTCCTCGAACACCTCGGAAAAAACTAAAGTGTAGTTTCCTATTTGTGTAATTCACCCTGCGATGTTTTATCGGAAGTAAAACAAGTTTCAAGAATAAAAATATGAACCAAAGATGGAAGGCAAATCAGTTTAGCTTTCTGCCATTTCATTAATAGAAAGTTTAATATCTGGGTCATCCGGGTTTCCTTTCTCTCAACTCACTGATATCCCTCCATTCCGATTTCCCTCGTTAGTATTCGTTACCGCTTCTCGTTCATCTTCCAACCGGTTGAGTACTCCCTGCCCTTTTTTTTTGTTGCGCCCTCCCTTCCGACCAGTCGACCTTCTGGTAAAATTTGAAGTGAAAGCAAAAGTATATCAGACTTCGAGCAATTAACAAGCGATCGTTTGCTGCAGGAGAATCCGACTGAGGAGGAGAGTTGAGAGATTTTTTTTCGTGACCCATCGAACTGTTTGATTTTTTATATTTATTTATTTATCCAGAGAGCGTTTCCGGTTCGAAAGCAAGATGTGCATGTTATTTCTGTACATCAATCCAAATCCAGGTCCAGATGGTTTTTATTTGATCCTAGCGAATACCAGAGATGAGTTTTTCTACAGACCCAGTCGTGTTTGTCACTTTTGGGAGCATAATCCCAACATTATTGGAGGTGAGTTTTATATTTTGTGTGAAATTTATCCCACATGAAGTTTGGAATTAAGAAAAAAACTTTTTCTCACATTCCATTTTAGCTTTGGTTTGGTAATTACTAATTTGAGATAAATTGATTGATAATGAATAATATATGGATTATTAAACTTAAATTGGTTAATTAATTGACTATATTTAGTAAATAGATGATTTACAACTCTGATTTATTGACTAGCTAATTATGTAAACTACTTTGTTCAAAATATATAACTGCTACATACTATATATACGTTACAGAACAATTGAAGTTTTACAGAAAATGAAAATCTTTAGATTTATTTCAAATTTATCAATGAATTTCCACTCAAACTTTTCTCTAGAGATTTATGTTTTGGCTGAAATATATTCGTTGCGGTGCATTCGTGTAGCGTAAGAAAAAAGGTTTTAAGAAAAAAATTTTGGTTCAGAAATAATTAATAAATAAATTATGATTAGTTTGTAAAAATCTTGATAAATGTTTATATATTACATTTTTTTATGTTAACGGCTTTTCAAAGGAAAGAGTGTTTTAATAATTTACATATTATTATTTCCCTTTTATTTTATTTTTGCTATTTTGTTGACATACAGTCATATCCGCTTTGCAAAAAGATTTTATCTTTCAATAGACTTTTTAAAAACAATTGAGCAGGTTCCTACAAAATAGGAAATGAGAAAAAACTAAATGCCACAAATTTTCATTGACAATTTTTGGTTTGCATTCTTTTAAATGGATTTTTGACAAAATTCATGCTTGCAATCATTTGCAAATTTTGCGCTAGATTATCATCGTTTTATTAATTATTCTCTGCCAAAACAGCATCTTTTCAACAATGCCTACGCTATGATAAAGATTAACAAATGGGCTTACTTGGAGAAAATCAGATAAAAGGGTGAAAATTTTCGCTTTCTGAAAAGCGATTTATAAATTTGAACAATTGAATTGAAAACACTATGCAAACATTTAAAACTTTACTTACTAAGAGTGTAAGCATAATTTAGTGTGAAATATTAAACCGGTTTTCTTTACAATATCGGCAATATAGTTAAAAAAATTTACAGACTCAAGCTTCTTATAGTTAACTGTGCATGTGCATAGTCCTAAGTGAATTGAAGGGTTTGCAGCAAAATTAAGTCAACTTCCTTTTTTATGATTTTGAAGAATCTGGAAGAAGTTTCGAAATTTGAATACTTAAATTTCATGAATTATATTTCCCTCTCATGTTTTGTATGCCTTTGAACCGGAGCAGCAACTTAGACTGGGGGCTAGCTTGTCCTTGCAACAAACGATGATATTATGTTTTAGAAAAAAATGTGAACTTTGCTCAAAATTTACAAAAATGGATCTTTTGTGTTTCAAGAGCTTCAATTTTGCAGAAGTCTCATTGCATTGCTTCGTTTTTTGTCCAATGTCGCTAAGTGGGCTCTTTCCTAAAGAGAGAGAGGGAGAGAGAGAGAGACTCCCCCCCCCCCGACATGTTAAGGGTAGGGGACTCATACGTTTCGAAAACTATCTCATCAGACAAATTGCGAATACAAAAAAATGGTCTTTCACAAACCTACCAGCAATTTTTGACGTAAAACATCCCTTTTAAGCACCTAAATTATCTAATAACCCTTTTAAATAATTAATTTTGCAGTGGAAAAATATTTCTGATTCTGAACCCCAATTGGCTCAGCGAAGGGGAGGGCTTGAGTGCACCCAGAACCCTTGGTTTTAACTTGTACTGTCAAACTTAATGCGATATACTTTACTAGAGGACCCGACAGACGTTGTTCTGTTCAATTTTTGTAAATTGAAAAGTTAAAAATTTCAATAAACTATTACGTGTTTGAGCCATTTGGTTGAAAAAAATAAGTAAAAAGAAAATGTTTTAAGCTGCTTGGTGTCAGAATGCGTACATTTATTACAACTTGATTCATCTAATTCTGTAATTCCCACTGAGCAGTTGTTTTGTTAACTATTTTTCCTCTCGTACTTGATGGTTTGTTCCTTCAGCCTTACTTAAAGGATAAAAAGCGTCCTCAGATATTAAGTGTAAAAAACTAACTACCCATCTACAACAAACGGGAATTCCCGCTGCAACATCCCCCGTATGAAAAAGAATAAAACAATCAAAAGGATATCGTTTAAAAAATGATAAAGGTAAAAACAGTTCTCCGAATAAGGTGAAAATTACTCATCCCCCCTTCCTTCCTTCCGATGTAAAATAAACACATTCTTCAACTAAAATGAATAAAGGCTCTTTAAAAACGAAAAGCAATTCTTAGCAATTTGAAATATTTCGCCAAATAAACAAAAAATACAATAAATTACATTACAGTAACTTTAAAATGTAAACAAATGATCACGCAATTCTATTGTTTATAGTCAAAGTTGCCAAGCCACCACGTTACTGTAATCCAGTCAATCAGTAAGCGAAGCCAACTCCCACCGATCTGCAGTCTGATCTTTTGAAGGAAAACTTTTAAAACTTCATATATTGTCTAATTTGTTCTTTCCACCAAAGATAAAGATCTTCCACTGCACTGATCTTTTGTGTACCGAACTACCCTGTTGTAATTTATCTGGAAGAAAATAAAATTTGTTTCTCCTTTAAATTCCAACATCTTTTCCTTTAGTAATGTACTGATTAGCTAGATAATCTTTAAAGTATTCTTGATATTGGTGCCAAAACTCAGATGGATTTCAGCCGAGAAACAAATGTTGCTAGGTGCGGTACTTTCTGATCATTTGGTTAGGAAAACTTAAAGCACCGATCCGGTCTAGGGTTCAACTGCGACGACAGAACACACGTTTTGCGTGAACCTTCCAGTACTTTATTTGAAAATATATCACTGGACCTAAAATCGTTGCTATGAAGAAATGGAGGTTTCACTCTCTCTCTACGTTTTATCTATTCTCAATTGACATATCACAGTAAGAAATTTCATTACAAAAAGCAGAGCTAGCTTTCTTATTGTTCTTTGGCAACGGGTTAAATATTTATTTCAGTTCTCGCTCAACAATAGGTTAACATAAATATTAATCATTTGGGAGATATAACCATCCAATGTTTAAACTAATTAATTAATTAACGAAACCATTTCCGATTCGATCCATCGCGCTTCGAAACCATTCTTGCCACAACTTAATTACACACAAAAAATATGATCAAAATCGGTCCAGCCGTTTAAAAGCCTTATGGTGACAAATGTCCGCACAAAAGATTTTTATATATTAAGATATACATTTAAGTACTGTTAGAACCAACTCCCTCCTCCCAGAAAGTAAATTCTGATTGCCCTAGTGTTGTAGATCTTATTTTTTCACATGAAATAGGTTTGAAATCACATTTTCACAAAATCAATTTCGTTTAAAAAAAAAACAATTATATCATTAATAAATTACATGATAGATGCAGATTAGCATTAAAATAATGCACACATATACTGCATGTTGCATGTGTAATTTTGTGTGTTTGTAAATATAAATCTGGTTTTATCACAATATTGCACATGTATTGAAACTTAATTTCTTTTATCTGTAGCAATTATTCTCTGCATGTATACAAACAATCCCTTCCGCAGATAGCGCAAACAGACGAATCATTTTAGTAAACATAAACACCGGGAAAGAAACATCACCTCAGGTCAATAATCAGGTTTGGTGCTTCGGCCTTATCCTTGGGACAGAGCAGTTAAGTGGAAGAGAAACCCTGAAATACCGCAAGTGATAGTGAACAGAAGAGGTCATCGAACAAAGTGTTGAACACTGTTTGTGGCGTGTTTAGAAAAATAGACGAGATCTGACTTTAAACAGTTGAAATATAAGCAAATGCGTATAAACTTTAACTGGTGGTTTTTTTTTTTAAATTGCAGAAGAGCTCAGAAAACGTAAAAAGCGTTCCCCCCCCCCCCTCCTTCAAAAAATCGTTTGCAGAAATCAAATGAGTTTTGTATAATACAGGGTTCTCAAACTTTTTCTATTTGCAGCATCCTTTTAAGACTCATAATTTTCTCACGGAGCCCCAGTCTATCTCTTTTATGAATATTTATTGATACTGTGCAGACTTTGCAACATCTCTCGCAATCTCTTTACACCTATGGGTCTCGTAGCACCTAATTTGGGAATCCATGGTACAGTAAAACGAAATATTTTTTCAGCAATCAATCTGGAGTGTTTCATTAATTACATTTTCTTTGCCAGAGCTACATGCGTAAGTGTTATCATGTATTACAGTAAAACTTGATGAACTGCACAACTTAGAAAATAGGATGATTTTTTTTTTTAAATTGATTTTCAATTGAAGGCAAAAGAGAAATAGAAGACTCATCACGATTCGAATCTCTATTACTTTTACGTACTAAATTTAATAAAAATCTCGAGCAACACGTATACAGTCAAACCTTACTACAAAATCATTCTTACTACATATAAAATCATTTTTTGAAAAGAGACGGGTAAAAGAACGGAGATTTTTCAATATTTTGTTACCTCTTATATGTTTACTCTAGATTCTGCATGTCCACTTACACAGTTCTGCAGCTTGAGTACCCCAATTTAGGGTGATTTATTAAATTAGCCAGTGAGGTAAAACATTTTAATTTTGAGCGGACAAGGGAGATATCTCATTGGTCAAAAGTTTGTATAGAGCGAGTTGGGTTTGCATGAGAAATTTAACAAAAGCTACCCCCCTCCACACTTAATCTTTTTATTGTATTGCGAGTTAAAAGCTTTCGTAACGTCAAGATAAAATTACTTTTCAAATTAAAATACAACTGTTAGAGTAAATTTATTTTCTAAAAAGTAGGGACAGCAACTTCAAAACAACATGACTCTACTCTAGATGTAAGAAGCTGATACTTTTATGATAGATTTCAAAAATGAACATTTCTCATTCCGAGTTACCTCAAGGTCTTACGTAACAATCTCATTATGTTTTTACCTCAGCAATTCGGAGTCGAACATAAGGTTTTATTTCCTGTATTTTTCACGATTGGCTCTTCCGCTCTCGTATCTTATTATTTCTGCTTCTTAACTGTGACTATTAGGCAAATGTGGTTCATTTCTCACTACCGTGAAAAATTTTTATCATACCTCCACCCAACACCATTGTAGATCACCGTGACCTTGACAATGTGATGGAATGTTAACGTGACATGTTGCCATGAAGTTTGCTATCTTGGAAACGATCGTCATACCAGCAACGAAGAGCGTTTTTTCAAACCTTTTCTATGCTTAGAACGAAAGCTGTACTTTATGCAGTTGGGTAAAGCCAAACTTTCTCTGGTTGTCACGTCATGAAAAAAAAAAAAAAAAAAAAGACAATGAAATCAGGTAATTGTTTATGGCTGGTCATAGAATCATGATTTGTGGCGTGGAATGCCTCTAAAAGAAAATTCAACCTTTTCTGCAATTAGTAGCGAAACATTTTATTGAAAAGACCGTTCTGATTTCTTAAGGTGGAATTTTTGTTGAGATATAATATTCATTTGAATCAATTGGAAATGAATAATTCTTAAGCATTGTTCGAGATGGATTTAATGAATGATTAAAAGTATATTTCATACCAAAAGACAGAAGATAAAAACCACTGTTTAATTTTAAAAAAAAATAAATAAATCAGACTCTTAATTTCTTTTCTGCAAGGAAGTAAGAGTCTGAATAGTACTAATTCTATCAATAATAATTTTAAGTTTTAAGAAGTAACTAAAATTGGTGTTTAGAATATGATTCTTGTTTTTATGTCACATGAATAATCAGAAATATTCCAAATTAATCTCAAGTATTTACATTTCTGGCATTTAAAAAAAAAGTTTAGTTCATTTCAAAACATGACGTGTCATCTAAAAATTGTATTTAATTAACAAGCTAAACGATTAAAAATAAATTATTTAAATCGTTACTGATAACTTACGAGTATTTCTTGAAAGAAATTCAGATGCAAGTCACTTCTTGTGTGGAAGTAACAACTTCAAATTTCAGAGAAAAAACGATGTGTGTTTGATTTGTGTGTTACTCTATCCAATTTAACTTGCCTTCTTACTTCATCAACGTTGGTTATTGCGTCAATGCATTTGATTCATTACAACAGGGGGTGGACGCTGATTGGGTATCAGTCTCTATAAAATTTTTGAAAAACTTCACTAATTTTACCTCTTACCTGAGCCGCTTATTGGACTGCACTGTCATGCGAGTGAGTCATCTAGTCTAGTGTTTCATCCGAGTTTTTGTTTACTTCTTTTAAAGTTGTGCCGAATATTAAAGATTGCTCTGCTAATGGGGTTGTTTCCTTCAGTCAAAAGTAGTACTTTTTGTCACTGAAATTGATAGAATAAGCCAAAAAAAAAAATAATAATAATAATAATAATAACATGGACGTGGAAAATATTTTCATTTTCCCAACAGTTATTTTTTAATTAATTTTTTAAAATGTCAGATTCTTCAAACAAGTCGTGGTCTTTATGACGTCACAAATGATGCATTATGGCTCATCTTTCTACCGCATTTCCACGTTATGATAATCAAGAAGCGAATTACAATTGCGCTCTACGCTTGCTATTAACCATATCGTTGCCAATACACATGAGTAAAGATGCGAAATAAATATTTTGCACTGTGAATGGCAACACTGAATGGCATTTCATCATTTGTGATGTCATCGACAGAAGCGTTAAACGATGAAAGAGCACCGATTTAAGTAATTCTTTTAAAATATTAAACTTAAAGAAATTATTTTCAAAATGATCAGATTCTGTGTTTTCAAGCATGCTCTTTCAAAAAAAAAAATACTTTTAAAATTTTGGAAACGACCACATTCACTCAACATAATTTTCAAGGTACCACCCATATTTATAATATTAGCTTCACGGTGACAAGCACATCGCAAGGCACTTTTACATCATATAGAGCACAGATAAAAAATGATATCAGGTATTTCATTGCTTTCTTCTTCGGAAAAAATATTGTTCACTTTTTGTAAGTTAAAGGTTTTGAGCGTATTCCTTAAGTTTACAGAAGCGTTCCAGGCTATTCCATCAGAATTTGCATTCTGTGATACAGTTTCTCAATTTCTTCTAAAGCTCAATTTTCCGGGTTTCAATATTTAGTGATGGTTTTCGAAAAGGTTTATATTTTTTGCGCAATGCGAACCTATGAACACTGAAACTTCAAATGAGAATACCAATTCATTATCAGAAAAATAAACTCTATTTTATTATTTTCTTGAATGATAAATCTGCCGTTCATAATGTGAGATAATTTTTCTTGCTCTTCTTACAGATAAACAGGAAGGTGATTAAAACTTCAGACTTCAAACGATACTTGTAAAAATATTCGCCGCGAATTAAAAGAAATACCGCGTGATTTTACTTTCAATCCCGCTAAATATCATGCGAAAACCCGCGTGATTTGGGAATGGGATAGGAAACCCTAGTTTAAAGCCACCTCTGATACTGATCACGGCAGCCACTCGACAAGATTTCACAATGCTTCTATCAGGATTTCAAGGAGTCAAGCTTTTGCTTCAAAAAATGATTAACTGAAGAAAAAAAAGTTTTTTTTGGGGGGGGGGGTGGAGTGGGAATTATCTTTAAAAAAATGTCTTCTTCCAGCACGTTTTGAAAGATGATTTCGGTGATTATTTTTATAAGGTGGGTGCACTAAATAAGATCATGTAAACCAATAAGGCCAAGCTCTCATTGCGATTTTATCGTCCTCAGAAAGCCTAACTGATGATAAAGCGTTATCAACACACAGTTTGTTATCAACAGGCAACAGTTAGTAGCAACAGTTATTACAAAAGAGTCGTGTAAAAAATTAATTGATTTTATTTTAGAGTTAATTTTGCTTCTTCGTGGTTCAGTGAAATTTACTATTATAAAAACAGTTGTTGATTGTTCGAGAAAGTCTAATTTATGGAGTTGACGGTTTCCAAAAGAAAAATGTCGCTACATGGCCTTATTTGGCGCAAACACCTTACATATAGATTGATACCATGGAAACTTCGCGATCCCCAGCTCGGGAACCCTTGTTCTAAATATATACTTTGCTTTCCAGCAACTATTTTTCAATTCCTATTTATTAGTTCACACTCTCTATCTGTATCTATTTACATGCCTTGTTCAAATTTTGAATCGATAATAAAATATTTTTATTCATCCACCCAAGTTCAAATACTTTTTTTTTAACTTGTAGTGGATAACACTTGATGTTAATACAGTTTTTTCAAATATTAATTCAATTATTAAATTTAATATTTTGCCACTTAATATTGTGATCCTGCCATGTATACACATTTTTATATTCATTGTAGTTATTCCTTAAAAAGTAACTAAAATAAATTTTTCTTTGTTTACCTAATTGGAAATCGACTTAAACTTTTTTTTTTATAACACTGTGTAGTGTTAGTTTCAGAAAGGAAACAAATAATGTCATTCCACAAAAAATCAGACATTTTGTTCCACATGTCACAGTTTGATAGATCCTTTCAAAAGTTTAAGTAAGAAAGAAATATAACATGTAAAAAAAATTATATAAAAAAAACTGTCTAAGAGATCAAACATACATATGTAATTATTTTTTCTGGGGGGAGGGATTGTTTATATCAAGCGCTGAAATTAAATATAGATCTGTCACCTGCAGGACAAAATGTCTGCTTTTTCGCGGAATGGCATATGTACTCCAAAAGACAATGCTTTGGGATGAATTGGGGGACTGCTGCTGATGGCACATCGCCATGTCATTTTTTTTTTAATGAGAAAAATATCCTGAACAATGCATATTGCGCAGATAATTCTGTGATTGTGGTTCTTTATGATGTGAGGAGAAAACTAAATTACTTCCAGTGAAACAATTCGCGCAGAGTTACATAACATGTTGTTTAAATAACCTTGAATGCATGATATATAGATCGGTGAGGTATAAAAAGATGTGGCGCTACGTTTCATTTTCTTGAATCTTCCACAATAAATGTAAGCTGTGATAAAAATCACTGGTTAACAAAATTATCAAAGAAAATAATTCAATGTAATGCTATAGTATGTTGCAAAATCGACAATAAAATCAATGTCTCCACACATAAAGAGCAATTCGTTTCAGTCACACAATTCAAGTCAGCAGCAATCAATAGCTTTGCATGAACACGGTTTGATCAAAGTATGGTTTTTTTTTTCATTCCCAGCATTTTTCAGATTGAAAAAAGTTGCTTGTCGTTTTTTATTTTTTCTGTTTCACAGCAGTTATTTCGTTTCTGTTTGTTGAACTTGGGGTAGTCCGGAATCTTCCCCAGGAGGAAATTTCATTTAATATCTTAGCGGAATTTCCCAAACTGTGTGCCTCAGCACTCTGGGGTTCAGTGAGATGGGGCGAATGCTGCCACGAAGTGTCCATGGCATCAATATACTATACACTGGTCTCCAAAAGTTACGGTATAACTAGTTTTTTGCGTCTGATTTGCAAATGAGCGAATGTAGAAACAGCACTTTTGGAAGAAATGTGCATCAAACAAAATAATATTGAATGCGTCATAGACATTTACATAAGTCTAATGAAAAAAAAAAAACATTTGGCGGAAAAATTATTTTTTGGAGTTAGCCGAAAATTACGGTCTATAAGGTGAAATGACATAGAAACATAACAAGAAGGGGTTTAATAAAAAAAATTCGTTCGAATTTATTTGAAGGCATTGGCGGCATCGACTGTTCATGTTGTCAATCAGGTTGTTGGACATCGAAATGAGAAGCGAAGACCAAACGGAGTAAGCACGGCCCGATTAGGATATCCAAAGGCTCTAGGCCAAGCACTTTTTTTGTTAAAACAATTTCAGCCATTTGGGGGCCTCTGAAAAGCAGAGACCTTAGGCAATACGGCCTAGGAGGCCTATTCAGTAATCAGACCCTGTAAATAAGCCTTGTCCCAGCTCGTGTAACGACTTTGGAGGAGGACTCAAATCAGCAAATCTGTCTCCCAAGATAGTCCCAAAGATGTTCTATCGTAATCTGGTCTGGAGATTGAACTGGCCATTCCATCTAATCCAAACCATGGCCCTCAAGATAGTCTTCAACAACCACGGCCGAATATTATCATCCATCAGAAATCGTTACCACTGGGCCAATGTTGAGAAGTTCAATTTTTGTATGTTTTGCACCATTGACGTCTTTGAAAGGCATGACGTGATGTCACCCATGGCTAACGAATTGCAACTCAGCCATAAATGTTCAAAGCATGAGGCTTCCTTTAAGCACTTGTTGCTGAAATGGGAGATTCTGGAGAAGATTCTTTATTTCTGACTTTATCTGGGATAAAGATTGCTTTTGCTTTCGGACATCTATGGAGTCTACTCTCTTTTGTCCACCTCAGAAAGCTTTCTTTTCCGTTCACTGTTGTACCTCGTAAATGACACCTTACCGTATTTCGTGTACACTGTCACAACGACTGAGACAGTACTAATCGAACGCCTGAAATAATTGGTTGATTCCGTCAACGAACAACCAGTACTCTGCATTTCAGGAATCATGCCTTTTCGAACTGAGACCGGTCAGTCATGATTGAGTTTTTCAGAATGTATGGTAATGGTAAATGCATGCAGCAGCAACTGTGATTGATGTTGAGTTTTACTTTTTTGAAATGTACCATGTTTTCTATTATAGGTGTTCGTATTATTTTTTCAACCGTCTGTAATTTGATTAATGTGGCCCGCAAACTCCACCATAAAAAAAAATAACGAATTAATGCCATTTCTAGGGAAACGATAACTTTGTCCCGCCCATGACGCTTCACATATTTCATTAAAAATAATGATTTAAAAGGGTAATGCTAAAAATTTTACTGCTTAACCAATTACAAACGAATGTGTTCCTTAAGCAAAATATTTCGTCGTTACTTTTTTAAACAATTAGTTTAATGAAATATATAAACCGCCACGGGCGGGACAAAGTGACTACTTTTCGTGTAATGGCCCAATACATAGTTTATTTTAAAAATGGTTTAAACTATTGTTTCTCAAAACCTTTGCTCTCAAAATCTACAATTAATTTTTAACATTAATATACAGGGTGAGTTCGATCGACTCTGCCATACGAAAGGGGGTGATAGATGAGCATAGAACCACCCATTATCGTGTCCAATCCTTAACCGTAACCGAGTTTTGGTAAATTTAAGGAAAATAAGTAAAAAAAACAAAATTTTGTGAAAACGACCGATTTCTGAAATTCCTGTAAGACCTATAAGGAAAATAAATACATATTTGGAAAGAACAGACTAAATCCTACAAAATGATACCTTTCGCATTAAGATAGTCGCATTTTATCGAGAGCTACAAGCTTTGAAACAATGGACACACTCAGAATTAAAATGGTGCCAACATTTTTAATCGACATTTCCAAAACAAAACCGTAAGAGCTACAATCAGGCAAATCTGCCAAAAACTGGCCCATTCCATTAGCTTTCAGATGATACAACAACGAATCATATTGGGCTTCAAGTTCAGCTGAAATTCAGGCTTTTGTTTGAAACAGTGTAAAAATCTGCATTCGTTAAAAAAGGAAAACCAGCGAAGAGTCACACTTTTCTGTTTTGAATTTTCTGTTTCACGATAGCATGTTGCTTTCTTTGTTTAAGAAAATGATATTTTTATATAAAAATAATAGTTTTAACATTTAAGTTAGAGAAAAAACACATGAGATAACGATTCGTAGAAATAAAAGAAGCATTACTTTCCCGTGCTTTTCACAAAGGGAAAATCAATAACAAAAAATGTTACACCAACATCGATTAGTACATTTAATAAACCTTCAAAATTTATAATAGCTGCTGAAATTGGTCGCCGCCACACCTGATACACGCTCTTGCCTTTTTGCGAACGGAAACAACCGTTGCTCTTAGAGAAATTTCATTCCTTAGTGTTTCCCTACTGCTTCAGCAAGCCGGTCGCTCAATTCTTGCTAACTTGCTACTTCTGTTTTGTAAACTTCTTGTTTTAAGAATCCCCAAACAAAGAAGTGCACTGGCGTTTGAAGAATGTGCAGGGGCTCCATCGTGTTGGAAAATGATTTCCGCCCTCTCCTGAACAGGAATAGTATCAAGAAGGTCAGGCAAATGATGTTCAATAAATTCTAAATATGAGCTTCCTGCATTATAAGACCTTAAAACGTATACAGACCCATCAAATGATTTCCGATTACGATTTATGATTGTGAAAAATATCGTCTGAAAATAAAAAGCATTTGTTTAACAAAACAATTGATAATAAAAACTAAACAGAATTATTCATTTGTCATAATATTTTATGTATCGTTTGCTTCTTTTTAATCTTCTGATATTTTGTAAATGTGTTTTGGAAAATGCTAGAATTATGATTGTTTTTACAGTAAGTCAGTAGAGAGTGTATTTTTAGTTTTTGAAAGTTTTCGTTAAAGTTTCTAAAGATAAGTTGCTATATTCTTTTCTCGATTTTTGGGTATGTCTCGATTTTCTAATGAAGAGTATGCTGATATGCATTTCGTGTACGGATTTTGTGATGGTAATGCTCGCAGAGCGGAGAAAGAATACCGTCTCCGTTACCCAAATCGTTCTGCACCTAATCGAGCTGTGTTTGCCTCTATACATCGAAAGCTCAGGGAGACAGGCTCATTTGGTACGTTGTTCGAGAGGGGCCAGGATCACCGTTCTGCCGATGTTGAGGAATATGCGCTGGACCGAGTAGTGGAAAACCCAAGTGTCAGTTCACGCTCGATTGCTATAGAAGGTGGACTATCACAACGTAAAGTGATGAAAACATTGCACCAAAACAAGTATCACCCGTATCATTTTACTCTAGTACAAGAACTGCGCAATTCAGATTTAGAAAAGCGGATAACATTTTGCAGATGACTACTAGCCCGAGACACTGAAGATCACCATTTTCTAAGAAAGATATTGTGGACAGATGAGTCGTTGTTCACTAGAGGGGGCATCATAAATTTGCATAACTGGCATCATTATGCTGAATATAATCCTTTCTTAACCCGAAACTCATTATTTCAAACTCGATTCAGCATAAATGTTTGGCTTGGCGTAATAGGAGATCATTTAATTGGTCCGTATGTGTTTCGAGGTAACCTTAAAGGAAGCTCATATTTAGAATTTATTGAACATCATTTGCCTGACCTTCTTGATGCTATTCCTGTTCAGGAGAGGACAGAAATCATTTTCCAACACGATGGAGCCCCTGCACATTTTTAAAATGCCGTTCGGGAATTTCTAACTGAACAGTATCCCCAATGGATTGGTCGTACGGGCTCCATCCCTTGGCCCCCTAGATCCCCAGACCTGACGCCAGTGGACTTCTTTATTTGGGGATTCTTAAAACAAGAAGTTCACAAAACAGAAGTAGCAAGTTTGCAAGAATTGAGTGACCGGCTTGATGAAGCAGTAGGGAAACTAAGGAATGAAATTTCTCTAAGAGCAACGGTTGTTTCCGTTCGCAAAAGGGCAAGAGCGTGTATTAGGTGTGGCGGCGACCAATTTCAGCAGCTATTGTAAATTTTGAAGGTTTATTAAATGTACTAATCGATGTTGGTGTAACATTTTTTGTTATTGATTTTCCCTTTGTGAAAAGCACGGGAAAGTAATGCTTCTTTTATTTCTACGAATCGTCATCTCATGTGTTTTTTCTCTAAATTAAATGTTAAAACTATTATTTTTATATAAAAATATCATTTTCTTAAACAAAGAAAGCAACCTGCTATTGTGAAACAGAAAATTCAAAACAGAAAAGTGCGACTCTTTGCTGGTTTTCCTTTTTTAACGAATGCAGATTTTTACACTGTTTCAAACAAAAGCCTGACTTTCAGCTGAACTTGAAGCTCAATATGATTTGTTGTTCTAGCATCTGAAAACTAATAAAATGGGCCAGTTTTTGGTAGATTTGCCCGATTGTAGCTCTTACGGTTGCTTTTGAAAATGTCGATTAAAAACGTTGGCACCCTTTTAATTCTGAGTGTGTCCAATGTTTCAAAGCTTGTAGCTCTCGGTAAAATGCGACTATCTTAATGCGAAAGGTATCATTTTGTAGGATTTAGTCTGCTCTTTCCAAATATGTATTTATTTTCCTTGTAGGTCCTACAGGAATTTCAGAAATCGGTCGTTTTCTCAGAATTTAGTTTTTTTACTCATTTTCCTTAAATTTACCAAAACTCGGTTACGGTTAAGGATTGGACACGATAATGGGTGGTTCTATGCTTCGCTTGGGCTCTTCTATCACCCCCTTTCGTATGGCAGATTCGATCGAACTCACCCTGTATAACTAGAGCAAAACTATTAACTAATTCATAAGCAAGTTGCAAGAGGTTGACTTTGGATGTCCCACACGCGACGCATGCAGATAAATTAAATTTTCAATAACAAAATTGTTTAATAAAAAGATAACTGTGTCAGAAGTATCTTTGTATTAAGTGCAAAGATTTAAAAATGACTTACTCCCGTTTTATTAAAATATTAAGAATGACAAAATGTTAATGAAATTTAAGCGTCTTTTTGTCCCACACGTGACGGTGGAATGGCCCATTAGGATATAATTATAAGGACTACTATGATGCTATGAATATTCAAAAAAAGAAAAAAAAAAAAAAGAAATACACTGCTCGAATTGAAAATGCAACACCAAGAAGGAGTGTTCAGAAATTCATGTAAATTTTAGAGTACACGTATACATCACTGAGTTATGTAAATGATGTGAAATGCGCAGCTCTCCGACGCACGTAAAGATATAAGGGAAGGAAATTGCAGAATGGGCAATATTCGTGTCGTTATTTCTGACTGGTGAATTACCCAAGAAATTTTGTTTTTGTCTTGGAGGATACGTGTAACACGAGAGAATGCCAGGCCGCCGTCGACTAAGGCACTTCCAGCAGATAGACAATTTTACAAGGGGTATGGTGAGCGGACTGAGAAGGGGAGGTTGGTCCGTAAGTCAAATCGCAGCTGATACCCACATGGATGCGAGCACGGTGCATCGGCTGTGCCGAAGATGGTTGGAACAACGAAATGTGGCAAGTTTGAGAGGTGCAGGGGCAGGCGACTTCAGAACGCGTGTATCGTCGCATCCACCGGCAAGCTGTAGCAGACCCAAAGTCACTTGTTCCCCGATTCTGCAGAAGGTGCAAGATACCTTGAATGTTCCCGTGTCAACCAGAACCATTTCCCATCGTTTGGCCGCACGTGGTCTGCAATCACGGCGTCCGCTAAGAAGACTGCCATTGACCCCACAACATAGACAGCGACGTTTAGTATGGTATGGTGCAGGACTAGAGCGACGTGGATCACAAAATGGCGAAAGGTCGTGTTCTCAGAGGAATCCCGCTTCTGTTTATCCAGTGATAGTTACCGCATACTGGAGAGCCATCCCTCTGGACACCATCCGCACCCTTATTGACTTTATGCCTAGACATGTTTATTCGTGTATCGCTGTCCGCGGTGGTCCTACATCCTACTGAGCCGATGCCGTTCTCGCTCTGTATTCTGCCTATCATTTTGAAATTAAGATCATTTATTATTCCTTGCTGTCTCTGTCTTTTTTCCAAATTTCATCACTTTCTGACCACTCCTTCTTGGTGTTGCATTTTCAATGTCGAGCAGTGTACATCGGAGTGTTCTCTTCCATTTTAATCCGTTGAACTGCAAATTTAAAACCATTAAAAGTTACAGCGTCTGTTCTGTTCTAAACCTGTTTGATTAGAATGCACATCTCGTCTGATATTGCTACGTTTCCAAAAAAGAAAAGAAAAAAACGAGGTTATAAATCATTTGGCGTTTTTCAGAATGAATTACGGAGCGGTTTTCAGACAAAAAAAAAGATTCTATTTGTAAAATTCAACGTTTTAGTAACGCAAACTCGTTGTATATATAGTCAATTTGCGATAACTCGAATATAAAAAACCGACGAGAAACTTCGACTTATCGCAAGTTCGACTAACCGCTAGTTTTGGTTTTCGACATTTTAATATTACGGTCCAATATTTTATTAATATGACGACAGTATTATATACTCCGACATTATAAAACCATAAAATATTTTAATTAATATGCACATATAACAAACAAAACTAAAGAACTTAAAAGTTTTTTTGCACAATATGCACAGTTTAATCAAAAAAAAATTGAGAGAAAAAAATCAAAAGCATGGTTTTGATTTTGATACTGCTGGAATCACTTGAGTAGTGTTGATTCTAATTCAGGAAAGGTGCACATCTTTCATTCATTTCAAATTCGGATTTATAGATTCTACCGTCTTAGAAGTTACTCGTTTTCTTTTAATATCATTGACAGAGTACTTGCTTAGACTTTTTTAATAGTAAAGAAAACTCACTCTGTCTCTCAGGAACTTATCAGCAAATGATCGAACAAAAGAATGAAGAGGAACGCATCTTTACTTAGGTCAGCCTTTAAATAAAGGTACAATCAGTTGACTTGACAACTTAAAAGCAAATTCGTATTCCAGCAAGTGTCAGAGCAAGCATATCAAAGTGTAAACAGTAGAGTACAACAAAAGAAAACAAGCTAACTCATTTCCGCACGTGTAACTCCATTTTCGCACATTGGCTCAATAGGTGCTTTTCTTGCTTTAGAGGTTTATTATGCAGGAATTGCAAGAGAAGATGAATTGATTTTCTCTCCTAGTCACTTGTTTTTTACTTTTTTTTCGTTCTTTCGAAATAAATTTCGAGACATCTTTGAAAAAAACTTCGAGTTAAAGGAAGTTAAATTTGAGATAATGAGAATAATTAGCATAGAATTAAAGATGAAAGAGTCGGGACTTGATAAAAACTTCTAGTTACAGTAATATTCGAGTTATTGAACTTCGAGTTATCGCGAATTGACTGTATAATCCAAATAAGAAATAGTAAACTGTATAAGATTTCCTCGCAATTACAACACAATCCAACACATAACAATTATTCCTCTTACTGATTGTTCGATAGCAGAAGGATAAGTAATCGTGTAATCATAGCTAGTGATTTTCAAGAGTCTTTTTTTTTCTCCATCTTGATTTAACCACAAAGAGAAGCTTTGTACCATAAAACTCCTAAATCGGAACCAAGGGCAGACTAGATTATCCCAAAAAAGCACCAACCTTGACTTCCAAAGCGCGCACAAATTCAAGAGTGGTAAAAAAAAATAATAAGAAGGAACGAAAAGCTCACCGGTTTGAGGGTGGGGGTGGGGGGGGGGAAACGAAGGCACAAATAAAATAAAGTAAAATAAAATAAAAATAAATAAAATAATTAAAAAAAAAAAAACAAAGACACTTAAGTTCAAGAGCGAAAAAAAAAAAAAAAACGAGAACGCACCGGTTTGGGGGTGCAAAGACAAAAAAAATTAGATGGTGTACTGTACAGGTTTGAGAGTGCGAAGAAAAAAAGACGAAGGCGAACAGGTGTTAGGGCGCAAAAAAAAGGGGGGGGGGATGGATTTAGGGTTAAGGGCACAAAAAAAACCCCTGAAGATGCACAAGTTCAAGGGTGCAGAAAAAATCGAACGCACACAGGTTCGGAAGCGCAATTAGAACAGAAAAAAATGAAATAAAATAAACGAAGTCGCACAGGTTTGAGGACAAAAAAAAAAAAAAAAATAATAATAATAATAATAATGATGATAATAATAATAATACTAATAATAATTTGAGTTCCGAAATTTTGAATTCAAATTATGTTTTTCGCAATCACGAACTGCGACGGGACCCTACTCATTGGAGTTATTGTTTCTAGAAACGGCTCCTGTCCCTAAAAGCCTGCCCCTCCTCCTGGGCGGTTACGTGTGTATAGTTGTTTGTGTGTGTGTGTGTGTGTGTAGGCTTGTGTGTGTGCGTAGACCTGTGTGTATGCACGTAGGCGTGTGTGAGTGTAGGTGTGAAGTCGTGTGTGTGTATGTGTGTGATCTTGCGTGTGTGTAGGACATGGACGCCTCCGACCAGGAGAAGCGGATAGCTCAGGACCGGGGGACAGCCGCGCTGGCAGAGGGCGGCGGGCGGTGGTGCTGTAGAGGCCCCTGGTCCAAGCTGAAAAAGGAACCACAATATCAAGGGCGGTCAAGTGAGGACAATAAGCAATCGTGATTGCTCAAAAAAAAAAAAAAAAATGAAAGCGTACTAAGTTCGAAGGCGCACAGGTTGAAGGACACACCGGCTCGCGCATTGATGGCCCGCGGGTCAGTCCGCCCCTGATCGGGACGACATATCTGGGTCCTTTTCAAAATTAGTCATGTACTTTTCAAAAGCTGCCTATGTCATATGAACGACGTCGAGAGTTCTCTCACATTGCAACCTTAGACGGCTTGCACGGAGGGCAGAGGCGAGTCTACTGTGGCAAGACTGCGCCCATCTGCCTCGTTTTCTGAGACAGTGCTCAAAATTCTTTTGAGAACGTTATTTAATCAACAAATGACTTTAAAATTTAATAATGTAGCCCATTTTTCCAAACAAAATCAACTTTGGGGACGGCGCCTATCTGACCTCCTCCAAGCATCTCTTCTGACCCGCCACGTTTTTGGTGCACCAGCAGTTGTGGTTTTGTAACAATATGTTATTTTGTAATAACGTTCGAGGCTTCATTACGTCGTTCTTGGTTTTAAAATGAAATGATGCAAACACTATTTCAACACTTTTCACATCACTATGGTACTGTAGTTCGTCATCTTCCCTTCGAAGAAAGTTCGCGAAAAAAATATGTGTTAAGAAAATGAAGTAAATTCAAAAGAATCTAAGAAGTTGAAAAAAAAAATTAAATACATTATGCGATAAAAGCTCAAATTTTCCTGCTATTCTCCATTTTCTCAAGGCCGACGAGCGACCATGTCAATCCAGTCAGCAACTACGGGCTAGGCCAAAGGGAGGGCCAGGCACTGAATCAGAGCTGTGTGTAAGTTTTACAAGTTTTATGTCACGTGATAAGCTCTAGTTTTATTATTAAGCAAAGATACTTCAACCATTCATGAATCTCGAAGATCTCCAGACCTTGACTGAAAATAACTCCCATTCTCTCAAAGATCACGTTCTTGCGAATTAAAACGAAAACTCGCTATGAATATACATACGCTTTTAAAAATCAGAGCATATAAATTTCACCTTATCACCAATCTGCATTCTTCCAAAACAATTAAATGATGAAGGGAAGAAATCGACATGGCGTAGCTCAAGAAAAGTTCTTAGGGCGTTTTGAATGCATGGATTTTGGGCATCCCCATCCTGAACTACAGACTAATTTTATACCAGAAAAGTTTTGATCTGTTGACCTTCGTCATTCTGGAAAGTGATCCTTGCCAGAAGGGTTTGTCCTTCGTTCAGAAAAGCTTGTTTCATTGAACTCGATATCTGATGTGAAGTTTCACTTTGCTACTGACGTCAGTAAAGTCCGGTTTTACTTTCGCTTCGGATTTTTCAGATAACCAGTTTTAGGAAAGAACAATCCGTCATGGTGTCACGAGCGAAGCTGACATCGATTTGATAAATGTCTAAGACTCTAACCATTTGCTCATGGTCCTGCAAGAAATCACGTACTTGGCATGTTTTTTTTTATTTTTTTGGTCGTAGACATTTTATTTGTAATGCATCTTACAGAATCTCTTGTGGAGTACAAAACGCATTTGGTGAAAGAACTGCTGTTAACATGAACTGCATGAACTGCTTATGACTGCGAATAAGAAGAGTTTTATAATAAGTTCAAGTTGGAATGACTCTGAATGCCCCCCCCCCCCTAAGACGAAAGTGTGTTTTTCCAAATATATATACATTATTTATAGCAGTCGCTGTGATCAAATAGATTATTCATCTTTTAACAAATTAAACTATTTTCTCATTTCTATATAATATTTAATACATCATCCATTCTACTTTGATATTCAGTATGGTATTAACTTCAAAACTGACCAGAGCAGGACAGAGGGTTTTTTTTTTTTTTTTTTTTTTTTTGCTTAGGTAGCTCTTTTTAATTAGTACTGAATTCAGTAGGTAGGTTCTAAATTTGCCTAAAAAGGGATAGCCGTATTAATGAACTGAACACATGGTTTAAAATACGTTTTCCAAATAACTCATAGATAGGTAGGTGCAGAAATGAGGAACTATCAGATTTTGAGTTTTCCTTTTCTGAATTAACGCTTTTAAAACTATTGGAATTGATCTCAATTTCGTTTATATTGCTCCTGTGCACTTGCCAACTTTCCAAGTCGCCGAGTGAACGTCTTAGAAATTATATCATAAGCGATCTGTTTGCTGGGATATTTGATGGATGTCATCCACCACTGAGGCTACCTGAATTTTCTCCTTGAGGGGAAGGGTTTGGTAAATAATAAGTCAGAATTTTCTTCTGGGGAGGGGTGGGGATAATAACAAACGTCCTAGTGTCCTAGCAGGATTGACAATATTGCAAACAAACTCACAGATTCTTGTAGGTTTATTCCATTGAACTATAGGGAATGGTTTATCCAGCTTCCATCGCTGCTCCCCTGACTGCCGCAATATTCTCATCACAAAGAGGTGTGAGGATGATATATCTGGAGAAATCGAAAGCGTAAATTTTGAAATCTTGAAATATTAAGGGAGGGTGACTCAAAGCGGGTAGGTCACCCAAAGCCTTCGTATGCTCCCCGCCCCTCAGGGTGTGTAAGCGGCGATGCATAAGTATGTCGTATTTACATGAACATTTCTTTTAGGATCCACTTTTCTCCAATAACTCCCCACCTTTTAATGCTAAGTCTTAGAATTTTAACACGCATTACTGCACAGAGTGTTCAAATCGGAAACACTACACAAGTATGGGCGCATGGGGCACGAGCCCCAACCCCCCTATCGGCCGGCGGGCAGATGCGTCCTCAAGCATAAACACCTTTTTTTTAAAAAAAAAACCTTAAAAAAACTTTTTTTTCTTAAATTTATTAATTTTTAAAATATTTTGCTGCTGCAATTTCCTTTTTTACTTTCTTCTATATATAATATATAGAAGAAAGTATTGGATTCGTGCAAATATTCGAATTTCGAATTTTGACGGATTCGAACGTTTTGAGGTGTGCTGAGTCCATTTCGACTATTTTTGGGAAATGTCTGTCTGTTTGTGTGTATGTGTGTGTATATGTGTGTGTGTATGTGTGTGTGTATGTGTGTGTGCATGTGTGCGTGTATGTGTGTGTGTATGTGTGTGTATGTGTGTCACGTCCGTGTGTGACCAGTTTTTTGTGGCCGCTCTACAGCAAAAACTACCGCATGAAATCGAACGAAACTTGGTACACATATGTGCCCCTATGTGAACTTGTGCCCATTGGTTTTTGGCGCGAATTCCTCCAAGGGGGTGGAGCAATGGGACGTTTTTTGAGTTACGCGTGATTGCTATTCCTCAGGAAGTAACTGGCGGAATCAAACGAAATTTGGTCCATATGTTGCCATTAACAGGAACAGGTGTTGATTCAATTTTGGTGTCAATAACTCAAACGGGGGTTGAGTTATAGAACGTTTTTTGTCGTCAATTGTGACTGCTGTATCTCAAGAAATAATGAACGGAATGAAAGAAAAATTTATCAGCAAGTAGCCCTTAGTAGGTATAAGAGCTGATTTTATTTTGGTGTCAACAGCTAACTAGTATGTTGTGGCCATCACGAAACTTTCTTCTATATTTTTCTTTTTTTTCTGATCCCTCCCCCATGCTTGACGAGGAAGCAATATTCCCAACAAAAACAAAATTACACATGCAAAAACTTGACGACCATCCCAATGTCTGAATTATTGCAAAAGCAAAGCAAAGAGCGAAAATTGAAAGTTATTTTAAAAGCCTTGCTTGAATTAATTACAAATATTTTATTTGTTAACAAACATAAGATGGCAACAGTTAAAATTTTTAAATCATTGAGATAATATTTCCTATCATTTCCATACAATTAAAATCACGAGAAATACGCAGACGACAATCTATTACGATTTATCTTTCTTATTGTTGCATTAATAAAAATATTTTTATTCGCAAAAAAAAAAAAAAAAAAAAATCAACACCTCTTGGAGCGATCGGCGTCAAAATTGAACCAAAGCCTGTTTACAAATGGATTCACATATATTCCAAATTTCAACCAGAACGTAGCATTACTTCTTGAGATAGGGCACTCAAAATGGAAAAAAAGAACGGGTGATTGCGCTACCCCCTTTTTAGCTGTTGACACAAAAATAAAATCAGTTCTTATACCCACTAAGGGCTACTTGCCGATAAATTTTTCTTTCATTCCGTTCATTATTTCTTGAGATACAGCAGTCACAATTGACGACAAAAAACGTTCTATAGCTCAACCCCCGTTTGAGTTATTGACACCAAAATTGAATCAGCACCTGTTCCTGTTAATACCAACGTATGGACCAAATTTTGTTTGATTCCGCCAGTTACTTCCTGAGGAATAGCAAGCACGCGTAACTCGAAAAACGTCCCATTGCTCCACCCCCCTTGGAGGAATTCGCGCCAAAAACCAATGGGCACAAGTTCACATAGGGGCACATATGTGTACTAAATTTCGTTCGATTTCATGCGGTAGTTTTTGTTGTAGAGCGGCCACAAAAAACTGGTCACACACAGACGTGACACACATACATACACACACACACACAGACAGACAGACATTTTCCAAAAATGGTCGAAATGGACTCAGCACACCTCAAAACGTTCGAATCCGTCAAAATTCGAAATTCGAAAATTTGCACGAATCCAATACTTTCTTCTATATATTAGATATAGAAGAAAGTAAAAAGGGGGTAGCGCAATCGCCCGTTCTTTTTTTCCATTGTGAGTGCCCTATCTCAAGAAGTAATGCTACGTTCTGATTGAAATTTGGAATATATGTGAATCCATATGTAAACAGGCTTTGGTTCAATTTTGGCGCCAATCGCGCCAAGAGGTGATGATTTATTTTTATTATCATTATTTTTTAGCGAATAAAAATAGTTTTATTAATGCAACAATAAGAAAGATAAATCGTAATAGATTGTCGTCTGCGTATTTCTCGTGATTTTAATTGTATGGAAATGATCGGAAATATTCGATTCGATTCGATTCAGAGTCACAACTGACTTCAACTGCATTTATGTCGAGGACTGCATACTAAGTGCCTTGCCTCCATTATTTTTTATATACCGAGAGATGGCAGCACCATCACCGGATCGAGCAGTTAATGAGAATTTAGAACTAGTCCAAGAGCTAATAGCTACCTGGTGCTAGCACCCCCAGAGGTATCGTTTCACTTGGAGGACATTGAGACCACGAGCATATTTAACGTCGCCCAGTCCCCTTTAATGACGACGGTGGGTCTTCGACCAGCAAGGATCGAACCCGAGGCCCTCCGGCCCCGAGTCCAATGCCTTACCGATCAGGCTACCACGGCCCCATCGGAAATATTATCTCAATGATTTAAAATTTTTAACTGTTGCCGTCTTATGTTTGTTAACAAATAAAATATTTGTAATTAATTCAAGCAAGGCTTTTACAATAACTTTCAATTTTCGCTCTTTGCTTTGCTTTTGCAATAATTCAGACATTGGGATGGTGGTCAAGTTTTTGCATGTGTAATTTCGTTTTTGTTGGGAATATTGCTTCCTCGTCAAGCATGGGGAGGGATCAGAAAAAAAAAAGAAAAATATAGAAGAAAGTTTCGTGATAGCCACAACATACTAGTTTTTTTTTTTTTTTTTTTTTTTTTTTTTTTGCGTTTACAAACCTGCGCGATTTCTCTTCGCTTTTTTTTTCTTTTCGTTAAACTCGTAAACCTGTGTACCATTTTTTTTTCTTCTTTTTCTTTTCCTTTCTTTCCTTTTCTTTTCTTTCTTTTTTTTTCTTCTTGCACTTTTTTTGCGTCCTTTGGTGGCCAAGGTTGACGTTTTCGGGAGGCAGCCCGCCCCTGTCCAAAGCACTAACATTTGGGAGGGGCACCATACCTGCAAATAAAGTTTAATTTTACTCATTTATTGTCGCACTGTAGCAAGATGTAAATATGAATTCTGGAAAAAAAAAATCTCCTTAAAAATTTGATCTCTATCGCAAATCCTAAAACCACTCCAAATTTCAGTCGACATTTGCACTATTGAAAGTTACATAATAGATAATTTCGATATTTGTGGATTACTGCAACGAACAAAGTTTGACGACATCTTGTAATAATGTTTAATTATCGTATACTGTATCACTTTACTTTTTATAATATAAATTCTAGGTACTGCCAAATTTAGCATGGCTGGATTAATACACAAGTATCAACATATTTTATTGATTCACAAAATAGAATAAGTGGAGGGCACCAAATAAATTTCGTGCCCAGTGTTTTCAAAAATCATAGTCAGACCTTTCATGCGTATTTAAAATATTAACACACAATAAAGCTGCAGAATGCATACGCATAGTTTCGCTAAATTGAGTAACATTTCAAGTCAATGGCTCCGTGTTCACTTTTTTACTAAACAAAAACTTGTCGTAAGTGTCACGTGCGAAACGCTTCCCGAAGCGTGCCACTCTGTGTTTGGCTTCCAAATGATTAGGGTAACCCCAGAAATCAATTCTAAAACGTCATAACCAGCACTAAGTTATAATGATCACAAGAAAATGGTTTGAATCTTCATTTCCTGAATCAACAACTTAAGGTACTTAATTGACCTTCGAAAACGAAGACTTAACTCCATTTATGTGACAGAACATTTGGTGACTAATGAATACCTATAAGAGCAGGTAATTACACCTTTGATGGCACTTACTACGAACTACGTGTTGATACTACGTTATTGCCGATAAATTCGAATATTTCGTTACAAGTATTTTAATACCAGTGCAAGATTGTATTTATCCAGAATTCTTTGGCCAATGCATCAGGGCCCGATTGAGATATCGGAGGACCCAAAGCCAACGCTTTTGTGGGGCCCCTTGCAGTCAGAACTTACAATTTTAGTCATTAGCAAAAACAATTTTAGCCATTTTGGGTCCCTAAACATTGGAGGCTCTAGGCCACGGCATAGTTGGCTTATTCAGGCCCGGTACACAGGATTGCGGTACGTCCGTATACGCCAGCGTTTTAACGGTGACTAAGTGTGTCCGTATCAAGACAGGGGCCTCGGTAGAATCCGCACTGGAAACATTTTTGCCTAGCACCGGGAGAACCTTGTACTTTTCCTCTTTTAATTTCCAAGCTAAGAAAAACTTTTTTCCCTTTCTAATACATGTACGAGAAACTTCTTACTATCAATTGTATGCACTGTTTATGTGAGTAGAAGGATATCTTATCGATACACTAGTTGTAAAACAGGAACGATCTATTGACCCCCCCCCCCCCGTCACACACACAATTTTAGAAACATAATGTATTTATGCATTTTTAATGGATTATCTTTATCTGTATCATTACTAATAATAAAGCTGAAAGTCTCTCTGTCTGGATGTCCGGAGGATGTTTGAATGTCTGTAGGATGTCTGGATCTCTGTGACGCGCATAGCGCCTAGACCGTTCAGCCGATTTTCATGAAATTTGGCACAAAGTTAGTTTGTAGCATGGGCGTGTGCACCTCGAAGCGATTTTTTGAAAATTCGATGTGGTTCTTTTTCTATTCCAATTTTAAGAACAAAATTATCATAAGATGGACGAGTAAATTACGAAATTATCATAACGTGGAACCGTAACATGGGCACAAGCCAATTGGCGAGATATGAAATTATCATAACGTGGAACTGTAACATGGGTACAAGCCAATTGGCGAGAAAATTCGCCATACATTATTTGTAAATATACAGGCGAACCAAAAGATCTTTCATTTTTCTGTTACGGGAAAAACCGTGCGGGTACCACTAGTATATCTATATAGTTATATGGGTTTGCGTAATAATATTTGTTCTTAAACAAAAAGCATTTACAGCAGTGAACTTGTTCTAACTCTTGTCTTCAAAATCTATTGGGTTTAATGTAGTCGTGTAGTTGAATAGAACTGAAGTTATTAAATTATCTTTAACGTTCGCGCGTATGTAAGTCAAAAACTTAGCCTTGAATGTCATACCAGCTCAAATTCCACGTGCGTAAATGTCAACAATCATTTCTAGCAATATACATGATATAAGGCTGTTTTGCTTAGTTCGCTATGCTTTTTTTCCCAAATGTAACGTTTAATTCGAAATGAAGTTTTCATTTTCTCCGTCGTAGTCCTTGAGAATTTCAATTCAGTTTGAAATGGGTGGACATGCTGTCAAACATAGAACGTTTCTATAGTTGTATAATTGGTCGCCGATAAATAAACCCATTCTGAATATCAAGACTTCACACAGAGGCCTTGGTGTGTCACTTGGTGTGTCAGAAAATGATATAGGATTCTTTCCACAATTGCTGTGTTTGAATTAGTAAATATCCGTTCGTACATAAGTTGTAGATAGATGCAAGTGGTGGAAGGTATAATTATTGAAGCAATGTGTACGCAGCAGGGTCTATTCATGCAAGAAGCACGCGAAACCCTTGCTAAGGATTCCGTGCTAACAATGGAATCCTCAGCAATGGTTAATGTTAACTTCCTTTTAAAGTTCCATGCTGTTATAATTTGAACAATTTTTAGAACAAGCTCAATATTTCAACGTTCTCTTACAAGAGTACACAGCATTAATGCAAACATTTATGCTTTTCAAAGGTACTCTATTGATTGCAAGTAGGGATTGCAATACACCGGAACAAAATTTCAATACCAGTATTCGGTATTTTTAAAACGTGATACCGGGATACCGGTATTAATACCAGTATTTGAAATTTCTCAAAACGTGCTTGAAAACATATTGTTTCGTTGCCACATTTCATAATTTTGTACAAAAATTGTATTGTTATGAAAATGTATTGTGAACAAATATAAAATGGAGGAACAAATGTCATAATAAAAAATCAATGCTAGTTTCCTAATAAACGTGTTAAGTATAATATCCATTAGAGTTGAGCTTACGGGTATCTCCCCTCTACGATAATATCTCCTTGAATTTCTTTCAAATGGCGGGAATGAAAAATAAGCAAGAATCTAAAGCTACTACATGCATACTGGACCAGACAGAATTTATTATTATTATTTATTTATTTAATTTTTCACATTTCATTTCAACATAAAACCAGGATCCCATTCCTCTCGCTTCTTCCCTAATGAGGGCAAGATTTGATGTTTTTTTTTTTAGGTGTATTTATGTCTAAAACGGAATAACCTGGGTGCATGGGAAAGTGTCAGTATTTTAACAGTATAGAATACTATCTGCTTTGCACGGCGTTGCACGGTCTACCTCAAAAATAAAAGTCATGAGAAAATGAAAGACGCATGTTTAACAATTAGGCTTACATAAAAGAAAAAAATGGTTCCCATCAATATGTAGAAAAAAACAATTTAATGATTCAAAATTTAAATTTTAACCACTCTATATTTTTTAAATATTCCTAAAATTCAGTCATCGTCATTTATATTCGTAAACATGCCGGCTCACGGATTCTCTGCCAAAAACTACACTATGTATATAGATATTCCTGAGCATTAAAGGATCTCTGTGCTAATAGGTTCGTCAAACATCCGACGTAAACTGGATTTATACAGGGAAATAAATCCCTTATGGGGTTTTTATGCCCCAATAGGAGGGCGAAAACCACCCTTGAGAATTCGTGCTTTTTCTAGTGAAAAATTCATGCTTTTTTTTGTTTTGTTTTTCATGGGATAAAATTTTTTTTCCTGAAGTGGCCCGTATTTGGACCTTGTACCACCTTTTGAAAAACCGACATTTTATCTTTTTTGTCGAATCACATAATTATAGTCAACTAAAACTTGTGTTTTGAGTTTTAAATCTTTCTATCACACCTTCAAGAACGTTTTTAGAAGCAAATGACACTAAAATCCACCGTTTTGTGTGCATACGTAATTTGGAATGTACCGAAATGAAAGTGGTATAGCCCCATTTTTGGACCACTTCCTCTACTCATTGGCGGGGAAAATGGCTTCCCGCGGACATTTAAAAACTCATGAAGTTTGTGGGAAGTATACTTCGTTGTATTGTATTGTAAAGGGTTACGTAATACACAACGGGGGGGAAGATTAAGAAATGCACAAAAGGGTTACTACATTGTATTGTAAAGGGTTACGTAAAGTCCATCATATTTTTACGAGATTCAAAACAAAGTTCACTGACAAAATGTTGCGTAACATCGATGAAATCCAAATGAAAAGTGAAAGTTTGCAATTAGGGATTGCAATACCGGTATACCGAATATCGGTATTTCGAGCAATTTTGCAATTTCGTAATACCGGTATTTGCTGAGGAAAATACCTGTATTTTCGGTACTAACTGAAAATAATAAATAGTTTTAATTCAAAAATGTCAGTTTAATTTATTAAATATCTACTTATATTTTAAACATACATTTATTTTCCCATGATACAGAACCGAAATCAATCTATTGATGTAAAAATTTAGCTTTAAAAGCATGAACTAATAGAATATCATTAAACAAAAGTATTTTGTGCACCAAGTATTTATTTTTTCCACTTCCCTGATCGCTCATTTTCCCTTTCGGGAAAGTTCGAGTGAAATTTTGAATGCCTCCCTCCCTTTTGTCTGATGAACAATTTATTCAAACCATCAATTGCAGGAATGATTTATGATTTTTCTTCTTAAATATTTGTTTCAACTGCACTAAATTTTGACAAAAACTGTTTCTTGTTAGCATCATAAATGGCAATTTGTTGGCACCAGTATTGGTTTGTTGTGCCGTCTCGCTATTTGACTTCATACTTGGCGAGATAATATTTAGAAAATATATATTGCCTTGAAAATTTGCATAGAAGAAAAGCATAAATATGTTCCACGAATGCAAAGATATTTTCAGACATTTACATAATTATAATTGCAAAGAATTTTGAAAAGAAAGCTAAAACGAATAAGAGAAACCAACCTGATCAATTTTAGTCAAGTTTATCGTAAATTTCAAACCAAAGGGCTAATAAAAAGTAAACACAAACCCTTCCTGTTCAAGAGAAAACGATGTTAATAATGGAAAAGTATCGTCTCTCAAGGAAAGAAATTTCAACTAACTTTTAATTAAAAAAATAATAGAAATACACACAATACGAAAGAAACACACACACACAAAATGGTTTATCCAAAAGTGACATACAACAGATCGAATTTTTTTGAAGATAAAATACTTCTAGACACTTAAACTAGAGGAGGTGTATCACGCGTTGTCAACAGTATCACCGACCTGCGTGAATTCAGAAAGAGTATTTTCAACTGTGGGAAGTTTGAGCCCTAAAATAAGTTCCAGGCTTAGAGACAATACAATAGATGAATTATTTTTTTTACTAGTATTGATTTTTTATTATGACATTTGTTCCTCCATTTTATATTTGTTCACAATACATTTTCATAATAATACAATTTTTGTACAAAATTATGAAATGGTGCAACGAAACAATATGTTTTCAAGCACGTTTTGAGAAATTTCAAATACCGGTATTAATACCGGTATCCCGGTATCACGTTTTAAACTCTTGCAAGTTACTCTTGCAAGAGAATGTTGAAATATTGAGCTTGTTCTAAAAATTGTTCAAATTATAACAGCATGGAACTTTAAAAAGAAGTTAACATTAACCCTTGCTGAGGATTCCATTGTTTCCAAGGATTCTATTGATTCCATGGATTCCATTGTCAGCAAGGGTTTCGCGTGCTTCTTACATGGATAGGCCCTGCTGCGTACACATTGCTTCAAATAATTATATCTTCCACCACTTGCATGTATCTAGAACTTATGTACGAACGGATATTTACTGATTCAAACACAGCAATTGTGGAAAGAACCCCCCATCATTTTCTGACACACCAAGGCCTCTGTGTGAAGTCTTGATATTCAGGATGGGTTTATTTTTCGGCGACCAATTATACAACTATAGAAACGTTCTATGTTTGACAGCATGTCGACCCATTTCAAACTGAATTGAAAATCTCAAGGACTACGACGGAAAAAAGGAAAACTTCATTTCGAATTAAACGTTACATTTGTGAAAAAAAGCAAAGGCGAACTAAGCGAAACAGTCCTATATCATGTATATTGCTGGTAATGATGTTGGCATTTACGCACGAGGAATTTGAGCTGGTATGAGATTCAAGGCTAAGTTTTGACTTACATACGCGCGAACGTTAAAGATAATTTAATAACTTCAGTTCTAACACAGCTACATTAAATCTAATAGATTTTGAAGACAAGAGTTAGAACAAAAGTTCACTGCTGTAAATGCTTTTCGTTTAAAAACAAATGTTATTATGCAAATCCATATAACTATATACATATAAGTTTTCATTGCTTCATTTCCTTTCAATGAAGAAGGATTTTTTTTTTCCTTTAAATGTGGAATACGTGTGTGTATATTAAGGTTATGGCCTAAAGAGTTATTGCTTTTTTCTGTACAAATTATCCTCAACATTTGAATTCCTTGAAGATACAGATACATACTCCGTAATTAAACGCAGATTTTCTTCTTCTTCTTCTTCTTATTATTATTTTTCGTTCACAATGCGAGATGGGATATGGGGTTTCATTTCGTACTTTTTCATTCCTATAGGGAGGATATCATTGTAAACACTGTGTACTTTTACCTCAAATTTATGACAGAAAGTCTGATTTTGATGATGAAATTTTGAAATTAAATTACGCTGCAGTCATCAACTACTAATAACTTGCATTGACAAATCCGTTGTCAATCATGGATAAATATTTTTTTCATGCGAAGATGAAATGAACGACAGAACTGCACTCAAAATGTTTAACATAATTTTTTGAATCTGAGTTTTATTTCAACTAGTTTTTTTCGACTTATCTGAAAATACTAAAGTTTCAGAAATTTCAATCAACTTTTTTTAAGAATTGAAAGAAATAATTATCAGTTTCTGATACGTATCAGAAAGTTCACTGATTTCTACTACTACAGGTTGAAAAAAAAAAAAGTCATTACCTTTGCGTAAAATTTTCAACTATGTTCCTAATGTTTTGTTGAAATGTTTGTAAATAGTTGGCATTTTTGCTGGACTCTGATAGCTTAATTACAAATTGTCTTTTCTGGAAATGAATGTAATTTTCTCATTTTTTAAAAAATAATCAATGTTTTGTTTTAAACGGAATCTATAGTATTTAAGCTATATTATGTATTAAGAATTATTTTTTCAACTACCGCATAAGTGAAGAAATTAAAATGAATAACAAAAGTACTATGTTTGTGTTTCGTAACAAAATTTATTGAATAAAAAAAAGCATCGTAAAAAATTCTATTTAATTATTATTATCATGTTTTTATTAGTTTTTATTAACTTGGTCTCGTTGTTGGTAGAATCTTGAAACTTAATTGTCACCCACTTCCTATGATCGGATTCTTTTGAAATTTTGTATGTAACCTCAGACCCGATGAGAATGCAATATTCTATAATCAAATTTATTAATTAAACATTAATTATTAGTTTATTACAATTTCAATATTCATTTTTGCGTAAATCCTCTAATATGAGGCCGAAAAAATGCTCACACAAATTCAAGTTAAATATAAATAGGAACCCCTATTTTTTCTGCATCAGACAAAAATTTTTCCATCAAAGCAATTCGCAACTCCAGAGCTCGAATACGCTACCTTGCGGTGATTAACAATACTAAAGTAAAAGGTAAAACATTCCATTCCACGTGTTTTCTTTGGGGTAAATTACAGGCTTCAGACAATTTATGGTGTAATGTAATTTCAAAAGAATAGAAAAGAAAGCTTCCCACAAACACGATGACACTAAGCGTCAAAGAATGTTATAAGATACGGCATTTGTTTGTTTTTCCTTTTTTATCCGCCATTAGACTGGCGCCCCCAATAATTTGTTGCAGTTGCGAATTAGAACGTGAATTATAATTGTTTTTAACAAATTGCAAGTCATAATGCAGGTGAGCCTTCAATTAAAAATTCCTTATTGTTCAGGGTCATTGTTGAACAATGATTTTATTAAAATTTGCCTAAAATGTTTAAAGCAATCTATTTGTATATGTAAGGGTATTTGAAAACTGTGGTAAACTTTCATCGTCAATTTTCGTATCACTCATTGTCTGATCGAAGCATATAAAATCTAACTTTACTTTTTATACTTTTTAATTAATTTTAAAACATTGCATACTTTTAAACTTTTTCATTTCATTAATTATTTGTATTTTGTTTGATTCGTACTCTTTTTTTTATTTGTTTGTTTTCTTAATTCATAATGTTCATTTTATTGTATTGCTATGAAAACAAAACAGGCTTCAATTCCTGTACACGTTGATGTTTGAATTAATATGACCGTTAAAATAATTCAGTAAGAGACTGATTTAGTTATACTGTTTTATGTAAAGAAATCCAAGATAATCCCTTAGCTTTCTCCACGACTTCTTGAGCGTTTAGGTTGGAGTAACTGGAAAAAAGGATGACATTTACTTTTTCGTCGTAACGTGAAAAAAAAAAAAAAAAAAAAAACTCTTGGCTGGTGTTTCATTTTAGTACTAACATTATTACTTGAATGGTTTTTTCCCCCAATTAGAGTTCAGTTCTGTTTTAATTGATGAAAACACTAATTTTCCTTATTTGGAAGAGCGGCGGGAGAGTGATTTTATTTTTGACTTTTCCTTATAATAGTGCTCAAAAATTTTACATTTTCCAGGAAAATTAATTCAATTTGGAGAGGTAAATTGAAATAATTCATTTCAGCTAAGTTGATTTGATTTGCACTTTTTCCCCCCATTTCGATCTTAAAAGTGATTCTTTTTTCCTTCTAAAAAGTATTTATAGTTATTTTACATTTTGATGTTTTCATTTAAACGTCATGTTTTCTAAATACATCACTCTCCTTTGCTTTTTTTCTTTTTCAATTTTTAGCTCTGTAAAAAGTCTAAATAGTGTTCAGTTATGTTGTTTTCATCTTTTTCGAGATTTTTCTTCTTTTTCTTATTAAAGACTGAACTTATTTTTCCATTTTTCATGAGAAAAGATTTTGAATCGCAATTTATTTGTGGCTTTCCAGTGTTACTCTATCTTTATTTTTTTATTCATTTTTAAATTAGGCATGGATTTTGAAGAAGGCAAACAAGGGGGCACGTGGTTGGCTATGAATACCAACGGACAAGTCGCCTCACTACTAAATCTCTTGAGGCCGGTATCTACACTGGACTTTGGAAATAAGCAACACAGAGGTGAGATAACTTTTCAGTCCTTATGCCTGTTTTACATAAATCCATGACGGCCACAAAATACGTTCTTTTGTTTTTGTCGCAAGAGATTGTTGCTGTGTCTTTATCCCAATGACGTTCATGTTTAATTTTACTTCATAAAGCAGTCAACAAACCATGCATGTCTGGTTGAATAATGTTTAGTGACAGGATTTATAATAGCCAATCCGTAAGTGGGGAGAAGGGGTGGTTGAATTACGCAGAATCAGTGATATGTGTAAAAGTAGCTGACGCAGTTAGTGTGAAACTCGAATCACAGGTTCTTAAAAACGTTTCTGAAATTGAGTTTGAAAAAACAAATACTGACCAAGTATTTGTATTTATTTATTTATTTTACTTATTTTTTTAATAATTATTATTTATCTCATATTTGTTTCCAAGTTAGTTTCCAGTTCGACAATATATTTCCAAATGATCGTCAGTCTAGGACGTTATATTAGTTTTGCATTGAAATAAGTAATTAGTAGCCACAAAAAAAAAAAAAAAGAGTAAATTGACCTTTTAGAATACCCGATTGAAAACAAAGAGGGAAGTGCACAACTGGAACGTACGCAGACCCCACCTACGAAATTTTAACCTTCTACAGCTTACCATTTTTGAGTTATGACTTATAAGAGATACATACATACATACAGCCACAAAAAACAACGCAAATATCAACTTGTTTGTACCTGAATGCAGTATTAAAAATTCTTTCAAGGGTGACTAAAATAGAAATTCATACTGAAATTTAAGTAAAAAAATTTATGTGAAAACAATAACTCCCTTTACTTTGTATTAAAAAGTAAAACAGCAAAGGTTCTTTTTTTTTTTCAAAAACATCGGCCAATTCCATCGGCTTTTCGATGTTTTTTAGGCCGATGGGCCGATGTTTCCTGCAAGTTAGCATCGGCCCCCGATGGCGATGGCTAAATTGTTGAACCATCGGCGCCGATGTATCGCCCAGGCCGATGCATAGGTCGAGTCCTAAAAAATAGCTACGTAAGAAAAATCTAGAAAAAATATTTCATTCAAATGCAGTTGATGAATAAGCATATCTTGACTCATTAGCTGTAAAAAAAAACATAAAACAAGT